>NW_027266560.1:0-122298 GCF_046630445.1 Rutidosis leptorrhynchoides | reverse complement strand
GCAGTATATATACGTTGTTAAATAATAACATTAATTTAACTAGTAATTTTCGCATCTTTTTCAGTTCCTCATTGTCACTGATCACTGTATAGTATTTTCACTTAAAATTGGAAAAATTAACTAGTTAATTTCATTTTATTAATGATGATTATCGTTGCCCACGTTTGCTTTGAAAAAGAAAGTCATGGTTGCAAGTCAAGGTCAAAATTCAAAAGTATATATAATTGGTCATACACTTTTTAGCTCCTCTCATGAAAATATTAGACCAAATAGCCATTATTTAAATCGACCCACTCGTGCAATATTTATTTAAATATGATTACTTGGTAGAATAAAGTACCAAAATGTCTTCGAATTTTGAAGCATATAATTAACATGTGCATGAAACTAATTAAAATAAAAATATACTAACATTAATATGCAATAGGATATGATAGGGGAAAGATTTTCGAAAAGCTCAAGCCTAATAGTCTGAAGGGTTTCACGCGTGAGTGACGTGCTGAGAGTGGCTCGAGCGCGACTCGGGATGCTAGAGCCAACTCTCAGACCGAGACAGATTAGGAGTCGGTCCGACTCTCGGTCGGCTCGTCTCTCCCTTACGTCCCTTGCGGGGAAAAGTTGCTATTTTCGGAGGATTTGTATCCCCCTATAAATATTCGTTGATGGGACATTTGTCACGTAACGTGTTCACTCCATCACTACATTTAATACAGTTCACTCTCGCTCTAGGATTGTCCCCAAGAGAGAGACGACCCGATCCCTCAAGTCGATCGGTCTCGCTCCCTTAGAGTCGAGCTGACGCCAGGTGACACATCCTGACTAGGATCGGTTTTGAGGTGAGCCTTGTTGACCCCGAATAGGGCGTAGACGCTTGGCTACTCGCATACGAGTCCTACTCTCCATCAAGATCAATATTGACTATAACCGAAACAAGTAGCGGGTGCTCTCCACTTTACTACATCTCCATCCTTGGACGAAACATTTGGCGCCGACTGTGGGGAAGCCGTAAAAAAGGGTTTTATGCTCTGTCTAGGTCAAGTTTTGGTCAGATCTAGTTATTCGCTACCGGAATGCCACCTAGGACTCGTTCCGAGATAGTGCATCCCGACGGCGATCGAGAGGTCGACCCGGCTCGAGCCGACCCACTCCCACTCCCTCTCCGCCGTCGTCGTGGTCGACCCACCGGAGGTAACAACAATAATGCTACTAAAGAGAATGAAGTTCCAACATAAACTCCAGCTGGAAATTATGTATTTCGCCTTCGCGAGGACCCAACCCGATGGACTGATCGGTCCGCCTCTGCTACTAACTAAGATGGTCGTCCCGCAAGGACCTATACTAGAAGAGCTCCAAGAAGGAATTATCTTGCCAGAGAATCTTCTCGAGGACCTCAGGTTGTCTCACCCATAGGTGGAGACCTCTGAGATGACCTAAACAATTGTCGCTGAGAGAGCACTCAAGACTTGCGTGACTCGCTCACTCGGAGACATGAGAGGGATGGTAGGTTGCCGTCTAACCGTGATGCAAGAGGCAATATAAGAGATGATCTCAGGGAACGACTACTTCCAAGAAGTCGCCAAAATAACATATTGAACCACGCAACTTTGGAGACTTACCCGAGGACACGGCCGAAAGTTGATCCCCTCGTCCCCGAGACCGATCGGACCGTGACCGAGACTTGCGCCACACGTTGAGTTGGAGTTGGCACGCCCCTTCTCTTGGGCCCGATCAATCTCGCATCTTGGATACTGTAGATCGTCTCACAGAAGAAGAGATTCAAATGCGCCTAAGGGCCCGAAATGATATGCCACCACCAGCACCCCAACCGCCACAACAAGAAGGAAATGGATATATGCCGAATGGACACGTGCCAAATGGGTACATACCGAACGGGCAAGATCAAAATGGACAAGCACTAGTTGCTCAATACCCTACAATATGAACCTGCCTCCTCCCGCGTATCCATTGCCCGCCACGTATCTGAATCATAATGGCTATGGCATGATGCCGAACCAACAATTTGAGAATGCTCATAGCTACGTGATGGGTCCATCTCCCTTCATACAAAGAGTCATTAGTGAGCCGCCGCCCGATAGGCTTCAAATCCCAACTATTAAAAAGTTCACGGGAGTTGGTGACCCAAGGAGTCATGTACTCGTCTTCGAGTCGACCATGACCCTTCACGGATATTCGGACGCCATCAAATACCAAGCTTTCTTGGTCACCTTGGAGGACGCCGCACAAATATGGTTTCGTATGCTACTACTGGGGTCGATTGATAGCTTTTACACCTTGGCCAACCATTTCTTGCACTGTTTCGTTGGGGGGCAAGTATAAAGAAGAAGTTCCGGTTCGCTCTTCCTAGTTCGATAGCGTCAGGGCTAGTCTTCGCGACTATGTCGCGCGCTTTATGGACGCATGTAATGAGATTCCGGACCTCGCTTCTGAAGTGAGTGTAGCTGCAATGATCACCGGAACGACGAACGAGGCTCTTACGGCTGCCCTTGCAAAGAGGCCGCCAAGAACTTTTGGCTAAGGCCGGTGAAGGAATGCTAGTAGAGGACGTAGTGCGTGAGTCCGACAAGAATCGAGAAGCTGGCAACAAGAGAAAGTTTGAGGACAAGAACCAAGTAACCAAGAATGATAGAAAGCGCAATCGGGACGTCACTCGAGAGTCAGCCCGAGAGGGAGAGGAATAGTCGATCGGATCCTAGTGCAATATATGACAAGTACACTCCTTGACCTTGCCACGGAGCCGTATTCTCATGGCTATTCAAGAGTCCAACCCGAATTACATCCGCTACCCGAAGCCCATGCGAGCTCGAGCGAACCGAAAGAATTCTGACTCTTTTTGCCAACACCATAAGGACTATGGTCACACCACCGATGAGTGTAAGCACCTTAAAAATGAGATCAAATTCCTCATTAGACAAGGGAAGCTCGACTCATATACTAAAGATGTTCGCGCCATGGAGGATAAAGGCCCGATCAAGTTCAATAATAGCAACCGTAACAACAATCGCCGCGGTAAGGGGAATAAGGCAGATCAGAACAAGGAGAAAAGTCCTCTGCCTGAGCTCGAGATGCCGTCGGGTGGAGGTGTGGTACACATGATAGTTGGTGAAGAGCTTCGAATGAGCAATAATGCGAAGAAAGCTTTAGTTCAAGAGGTTATGTCTATCGAAATCCTTCACAAGAAGAGGAAGGCCTCGACTCCTAGGCCCGTCATAAACTTCTCGGACGATGATTTGGTAGGCGTGTTGTATCCACACTCAGATCCTCTTGTGATAGAGATGGCCATCGCCAACACTGATGTTTGGAGAGACTTGGTTGATGGTGGTAGCTCTATCGATATTCTATACTACCATGCTTTCAAGGAGATGGGCTTCGATGATCGATACCTATCCCCTTCCCTGAGACCAATCTATGCCGTGAACCGAATCGAGATCCGGTCGTCGGTGCCATCCAACTCCCGGTCTCTCTTGGAGAGGGAGATTGACGTACCATGCACATGATCAATTTGCTAGTGATCGAATGCCCAACTTCTTACAATGCAATCTTTGGACGTCAAGGCATTGCAACTTTCCAAGGAGTTGCATTTTTCATCTATCAATGCTTCAAGTTCCCTACGAAGAATGGCATAAGAGTCGTACGAGGGAAATCAGAAAGCCGCGCGAGTATGTCACCTAGCGACTTTCAAGTCTCTTGAGCACCAAGAACATGCCAATCTCATTAAGACGTCATCACTCTCGAAGCCGACCGGCTCGGTGCCGTCTAGTTCGAAGGGAAAGCAAGTGGTGGTCTCGAAACCAATCGGGTCGGTGTCATCGGGCTCGAAGGGAAAGCAAGTTGTGGTATATACCGATACTCCCTCCAAAGGAGTCGGTTCCTTTAAAGGAGTCGGTTCCTCTCGCCTCCCGAGAACCCGACTCCTCTCCCAAAGATACATCCAGAGAGGCTTTGGCTATTGATTTTGACGCGCGTGATGACTTTTCCACTCCTCGTGCCGAACCCGTGGACAAGTTGGCGTCCATCCGACTTTGCGATCAAGATCGCAAGAAAGTGACTTACATTGACCCCGAACTCAAAAGTGAACTTCGTTAGAATTTGATCAAGTTCCTTCACAGCAATAATGATGTCTTTGCATGGTCAGCAGCCGATATGCTCGGAATCGACCCCAAGGTCATGGTCCACAAGATCAATGTTGATCCATCTCGCAAACCCGTCAAGCAAAAGAAGAGAGCCTATCCCGTCAAGAGACAAGCAGTGATCGACCAAGAGGTTGATAAGCTCCTTCAAGCCGGTTTCATTGACGAGATCAAGTACCCCATGTGGTTATCCAACCCCGTGATGGTGATGAAGTCTCATGGGAAGTGGAGAATTTGCATTAATTTTAGATACTTAAACGATGCTTGTCCCAAGACCATTATCCGCTCCTGCGCATAGACATTTTGATGGACGCCACTGCCGGACACGAGCTATTGAGCTTTATGGATGCATTCTCGGATTATAACCAAATCCTCATGCTTCTTAAAGACGTATCAAAAGTTTCCTTCGTCACGGACAAGGGTTTGTACTGTTATGTCGTCATGCCATTCGGGTTGAAGAACGCGGGTGCCACGTATCAACGCCTCTTGAATAAAATCTTCAAGTCTCAACTCGGTAGAAATATGGAAGTCTACATTAACAAAATGCTCGTGAAAAGTATTCGCAAGGAGGACCACATCTTGGACTTGGCCGAGTCATTCGCCATGTTAAGAAAGTACCGCATGAAATTTAATTCGGAAAAATGTGCCTTTGGAGTAACATCGGGTAAATTCTTGGGTCTAATGGTTTCTCAACGAGGAATCGAAGCCAACCTCGACAAGATTCAAGCTATCATCGACATGGCGGAGCCATCCGACACGAAAGAGGTTATGCGTCTCACAGGTCAAATCGCTGCCCTCGGTCGGTTCATGTCCCGTTCCGGAGACAAATGTGTTCATTTCTTTAATGCACTTAAGAAAACTTTTGAGTGGACTTTCAAGTGTAGCCAGGCGTTCTAAGAACTTAAAAGATTCCTCGCTTCGCCTCCACTCATGGCGAAACCGATTGAAGGAGAAGCACTCATAATATATTTAGCCGTGTCGGAGGTGGACATAAGTGTCGTGTTAGTGAAGGAGGAGGGTAGAGCCCAAAAAACCTATGTACAATGTGAGTAAGGTTCTTCACGGAGCTGAGACCCGATACTCAAAGGTGGAAAAGTTTGCATTGGCCCTTGTCATGGCCGCGAGGAAAACTTCGTCCCTACTTTCAAGCTCATCCAATCTGAGTCCTCACCGAGCAACCACTCCGAAAGATTCTTCATAACATCCAATCAAGTGGGAATATGATTAATTGGATAGTGGAATTAGGTGAATTTGATATTTCGTATCTCTCGCGACTAGCTATCAAAGGCCAAGCTTTGGCAGACTTTATTCTTGAATGCACAATCCCGAATAAGCCGGAAGAGAAGAGTGGAGTTAACTCCCAGCCCGGTCAGAGGAACTAGACCAATCGAAACGGTCAGCCCGACGCCCCCACCCTTGACGTCGACCTTGATGTGCAAGAAACCGAGTTTTGGAATATGTACTTCGATGGTGCTTTGAACAAATCAGGCAACGGAATATGAGTTGTCCTAGTAAGCCTCGATGGGTTTCAAATTGAATACGCCATTGCTCTCGACTTTGAATCCAGGAACAATGAGGCTGAATATGAAGCCATGCCAGCTGGATTGAGTTTGGCGCAAAGTCTCCGTATGAAGTCAATTCAAATCCATAGTGATTCTTAGTTAGTAGCCAATCAAGTTTTCGGAGATTATGCGGCTCGTAGCGAGAGAATGGAAAAGTACCTCAAGATGGTTCAGAGTATGCTTGGTCAATTCGACACATTCCAAATTGTGCACATCCCAAGGGACCAAAACACCCATTCTGACACCCTTTTGAAGTTGGCATCGAGTGATCTGGAAGACGGAGACCGACTTGTCTACACGGAGGTGTTGAGCAAGCCGTCGATTGACATACCAATGCTGGCGCCGATTATGTGTCCACCCAACTGGATGACACCGATTCGAGCCCACATAAATGATGGTGTTGTGCCCGATGACATAGACGAAGCTCAGAAACTCATCCACAAAGCCGCAAATTACACCATCATTGGAGGAGCCTTGTACAAGAGATCGACCTCGGGACCCCTCTCAAAATGTTTTTCCCCCCGAAGAGGCCGACTATACCCTTCGCGAGACTCACAAAGGAATTTGCGGACAACATTTGGGAGGTCGGTCTCTATCCTACAAAAATACTTAGACAAGGATTCTTTTGGCCAACAATTCACAAGGACGCAATGGACTTCGTTAAAAGATGCGACCCGTGCCAAAGGTTCGCATCCATTCTAAGGCAGCCCGCCAAAGAGATCGCGCCGATAGTGTCTCCCATTCCCTTTGAAATTTGGGGGATATACATACTTGGTCCATTGCCGGTCGGTTTGGGTCAAAAGAAGTTCGTCGTCGTGGCTATTGATTATTTCACTAAGTAGGTAGAGGCCAAAGCACTATCCACGGCGAAGAGAATCGAGTCTTTTGTTTGGAAATCCATAATATACCGTTTCGGACTTCCTGAATTTATGATCTCAAACAACGGAAGGCAAGTTGATAGTGAGCGCTTTAAAGAATTTCTAAAGAAGTATGGTGTCAAACAAAGATTCACTTCGGTGGCGCACCCATCCTCGAATGGTCAAGTTGAGTTCACCAACTAATTTATTCTTGGCGGTTTGAAGAATAAGCTTATAGCCTTACCAAAGAAGACATGGGTTAAGGAGTTGCCGAAGATCCTTTGGGCATATCGAACGACGTGCAAAGTCGCAACCGGCGAGACCCCTTATCGTTTTACTTACGGGCACGATGCAATCATTTCGATCGATGTTGGTCTCAATTCATACCGAATCCAACATTATATAGCAAAGGAGAACGAAGAGGGTCTACTCCTCAACTTAGACCTCATAGATGAGATTCGTGAAGACACCGCAAAGAGAATTGCCGAACAAAAGGCGTAAACGACCGAGTTTTATAACAACCATGTCAGAGGCTAGCCTTTCAGATTGGATACTTGGTGCTAAGGAAGATGGAAGAATCAAAACCCTAGGAAGCGAGTGGAAAGCTAAGCCCAAATTGGGAGGGGCCGTATGGAGTTGTACGCGTGTCCCGACCCGGCGCTTACCGCTTGGAGGAGCTCGATGGCAAACCGGTTCCGCGGAGTTGGCACGCCACCAACCTTCGCCTGATCTGAAGCTATTAGGTTGAGCAAGACCGACTCTTATAGTGTCGACATTTTGGAAACTTTTTATTTAAAATATTTCTATTCGGCCCTAGCGGCAAAAACATTTGCGTTGTAAGCCCTTCTGAGGCATTTGACATTTTATTTGTTTAAGTGTTTATGTAAGCCCCGTGAAGCATTTCTTGGTTATTCATTCTTATGAGTTCAACCTTACACTTTGGTGAAATTGCCGCAAATTTAGCGAAAATAGACCCAAAATCTTAGCTAATGGCATTCACCCTTAGGCTTTTTAGCCAAAATATCACGGAGAATCGATTAAGGTTATTTTCTCAAACTTTAGTCGGCCCAACACAAAAAGAGTTGGAGAACGACTACAAAAGGTGAGAGTCAAGCTCGCCCCCGCACGAATCTCCTCAAACCTTAGTTGTCCCAATTCTCGGGGCAAACCTTAAAATCCTTCAAAAAATGAATTGATCCTTAACTATCTGAGACAAGCCTGATCGATCCATAGGCTTCGGTCTGGCACTTTTGGTTGGGCAATACTGGGCGCTAAATGGTTCCCTTCAATCGAAATGAGTCGAACCTACGTTTGAATAATGTGGATTTGACTCCTTTCCATGGGGGTAATTATATAAGCGAAGCATAGAAAAATCAAAGACCCATGAAACACAACAAGTGATCGGCTTGTCAAGCACAACCGATAACTTTGATTTCGTTCGGGCAACAACCATACACACGGTGAATATTTCAACGCAAAATTCGCTAAGTATGAGAAATAAACAAAATGCAAGTAGGATAAAATTCAAAAGTGAAATGATCTGAAAAGCATAAAATGTTGGGTACAATCATCCAAACATAAAGTAAAAATATTCATTGCATTCATCCGAGAAAGATTTGCAAGAGAGAAGCGAAAAGAAAATCAATGTCTATGTTCGGATCGGCCCGAGCTAGGCATCGGCTTCGGACGGAGGGGCTTGGTTTGAGCCATTGAGGTCTCATTGAGTCGGAGGCCCTCCTCGACGTCGGCACAGCTCGGGTCGACGGTGTCCGGTTCGAGTTGATCTTCTTTCTCGTGACCCTCTTCGACATCTTCCACCTCCATGCCATCTTCGGCCAAGGGAAGCTCTTCATCATCGTCGTCGTCAAGAGAGTAGATGTTGGCCAACTTTGACGATACATTAATTTCGGGAAGGCCTTCGCAAAGTTGAGAAAAGCCTCTTGATAAATGCTAGAAGCAATGACGCCCCTAGCATCCTCCGTAGCCTCGCGAATATCATCTCGAAAACCCATCCGAGTCCTTGTACTTCGTGGTGGTGTAAACGCGAAGTCTTCTAGCTCTCAGACCATTTCCTTGAGCGAAGTGACCTCCATCTCAAGAGTCTTGACTTTCCTCTTGGACACCCTTCGCTCGTCCTCCAACCCGATGATGGCATCATTCTTGTGCTTCATCTCATCTTGCATGCTCTTCATCGCCTTTTTGGCCTTGTCAAAGGCCCGATTGTTTGCTTCAAGACGTATACAAGCTTCATAGCCATGATCCAAGGCCTACACAAAAATAAACAAAGAAATGAAGAATTCTGCCAAGGCCGACTAAGAGTCCGACCGACTCCCGCAAGTGGAAGGAGTCGGCCCGACGCCTATGATGAGAAAGGATAGACTAAATTTCTACAAAAATATTCACGTAAAGAAGATATATTACCAACTTCTTGAGTGTGCACAAGTATTGCGTCAACTCGCTATCATTCTTTTCGTTCATGGAAGTTTGATCTCCCTCCGTGATAGTCTTCGAAGCAAAGTCAAGGGATCTCAAGGTGTGCTCGACGAAGCTAATGGACTTGGGAAAGGGAAGACAGACGGTCTATGAAGAAGGAAGAGGTTTGCCCCTTTTGTCTGAAGGAGAGCCGACCAGAGCGTTGGGGGCCGTAAGACCGACGATCGGCGCGGCTCGCGAGGGCTCGATCTCGACCTTCCTCTTGGGAGCCCGATCCCTCTCGGCCTCGGTTAGTGTCTCGGCGGCCGCTTCTGCCTTCTTGGCATTTAGTGTCCTCATTGGCTTTTGTTGCTCGCGCTTCTCTTGCGCCCTCTTCTTCAACAATTCATTGTCTACAAAGGAAATACAAGGAAAGACAAAGTTAGAAGTCAATACGCAAATAAAATCACAAGGTAGCTACTAAAATAAAGAAAATAGTCGGACTCCGTCCCATTAAAAGACGGAGACCAATTGCATCTTATGAAAATGAAGACATCAACAAAACTAATCGGGCCTTGGTCATGGAAGAGACCGAGCTTGATAGTTGATCGAAACCAATCGGTCCCTCGCTAGTCACGGGACAAGAGCCAAAAAAATCTTCGCAAGGGACTTAGATGATGGAGCAGGACCGATAGTTACCTAGATAGTCCGCAGCTCGCCTTCCAAGTCGAAGCAAAGAGGCTTCATCCATCAAGTTGACCCAATTGTCTACATCGGTGATCGTCTCGGCAAGAAAGTCGAAATCACGCCTCTCCTGGTCACTCAACTCGGATAGCTTCACAATTTTGTCTTGCAGATCACTCCCAAATGTGTCTCAGAACATGTGACTAAATTCTACTTTGCCTTTCATCATGGCAAAATCACCTCGCTAACCTGGGTTCAACAGTCTCTTGACGGGGGGAATGATCTTCTTAGTATCCCCTCGTTTCTTGAGGCCGAGCCACCCTTTCCATATCGGAGGAGTACTCTATTTCTTGGTTTTTGGATCATCGGCTTTAGACCCATCATCCTCGAAATCGGCTTGACCATCATCGTCATCCGACTCGACGTGCTTTCCCTTGCGCGTCGAGAGGGAGCATTAACTTCAAAGACACAAATTATGCCGATAGCTCTTGGAATAAATTATTGTGGACCAACTTCCCACTCATTCATCAATTTCACAAAAAATCAAGAGAATGGTGGCACCCTTAGACCATGCTCAAAATGCGCTTGGAACATCGCCACGCCAAATTCCGGCCAATCATACACTCTTTCATCGTCGTCCATCAACACGAAGAAGAAATACCCTTCGGGAAATTCATAGAGAATCAACCATTCATCCACATCTTCTTGATCATAAATGGAGGAGCTAATGCGACTCATCTCAGTCCAATCCATGTTGGTTTCTCTCTTAGGAAGGAGCTCCAAGTTTTCCTCGTTGTATTCATACAACTCGGCATCATCGTCCACCTTGCTAAGAAGAGCCTCTAGTTCACTAGCATTCAATTGTCCATCGACATCACTCACAAGGTTTTCATCAAAGTGATCGGTTCCCCTCTCATGTGTATCGCTCATGTCATTCACGCAACAATCGAAATCGGTGCTTTCACTATCGAATGACTCATCGTCACCGGAACTCGATAATCCTAAATATTCAAACAAGCAAAAACCAAGACAACATATACTTCCTAAGACGATTCCAAGATTCTGCAAAAATATAAAAGCTAAGAGAAAGAAAATTACCTAGAAGATCGCCGTACATGTTCTTCAGAGGGGATGTGACTTTCTTCCTCGCCGGACCTCTTGACACGATACCTTCCACGGCCGTCTTAGCCGCCGGTCCTTTCTTAGCCACAATGGGATTTTCGTCGTCGGGAGGTGAGGAGCAGGGTTTCCTTAGTTGTCCGGTCGTAGACCTTGACCATTGAGTAGCAATGAGATCACCGATGCTAGGATTGGGAGTCGGCATGCCCGAGATTCGAATAGATTTGGGATTGCCGCCGTCGACCTTGGGCTTCGTCCCGACTTGGGGCAGGTCGTCTTGGCCTCGCGTGCCATCGGACCGAGTCCTTGGGGTGAGTGAACCTCCTCCATGCTCGCACTTTTGGTATTACCGCCGGAAGTCATGATTGAAGAGGTGACGTCGAGAAACGGAAGACATAGGCTGATTGGGAGACCAGAATCGATCGGGTTAAAGACGAATTGCCTCGAATTGAAGACCCAAATTGACTCTCTTTACTAATGGGAGTCGGGGTTGGTAATTTTTTGAAGAAAAACACAAGTTGTATCGATGGAAGAGGAGCAAAGCCGATTGAATTTGAGGCGAAGACAAAGTGTTTGGTCTCTGTCTCTCTAATCATTCTCTCTGTCTCTCTCTAAAAGAGGGTAAAATACTCTTGAAATTTACTAAGTGCAAATTTTAGGAAGAAGGCTCCACTATTTATAGGAGGCCCGAATAGTAAGACGAAATAACTTGTACAGAAAGTGGGAGACGGAGAGATATCATCCTCCATCTCATTCGAAATTCAAATTTCAAAATTCAAGAGCCAATCCGATCCGTATTAGATGGAGCAACCCGTGGAATACTAATGGGCCGATCTAACTTGGCCCAATACAATGAGGAATTATTTCTTGACCTCCAACTCCATCAAACCGATGGCACTCGTCGTCTCGACTTCAAAAAATTATTTCAACATTTCTCAATAAGATTAAGGACCCTCGAAGACACTCAGGGGCAAGATACTTGATTGAAAATCTATCGGCACAACATACCGAAGCATATGCACCGTGCTAGAGCCTCTTAAGGCATTCCCTATATATGTGTGCGACAACAATCCACACTACGGAGTACGTGTGCTACGACGAGCTAAAAGCTTAGAGCACGCCAAAATCTTCTTTTAGTGGCGCCAACACTTAAACAATAAAATGGAATCGATGCATTCCGGGAAGACACTTTGAGAATTCATTTCTTACACGAAAATGAATCTTCGTACAAGAAAGGGGGCAAATGATAGGGGGAGGATTTTCGGAAAGGCTAAGCCGAATAGCCTGAAGGGCTTCACGTGCGAGTGACGCGCTGAGAGTGGGCCAGCCCGACTCGGGACGCCGGAGCCGACTCCCAGACCGAGATCGACTAGGAGTCGGTTCGACTCCCGGTCAGCTCGTCTCTCCCTTACGTCACTCGCGGGGCAAAATTGGTATTTTCAGAGGACTTGTATCCTCGTTGATGAGACATTTGTCACACAGAACAAGTTACTAAAAGAGATCGAACATGAATAGTTTGAGGATTCGTTCATTTGATTCGAACAGTTTCAATATAATTCCTCTCCACAAAACCTTAATCGATTTAATTCGCACGAATTCGTTCCAAACTCGATTCAAATAAATTGTTTAAAACCAATATTAGTGGTGAGTACTGGTGAGTGGTGACCATATAGTTGAACTACATGTATATATGTTGACTAAGTATTGAATCAGGTCCATGCATGTATCTGAACTCTGTTGGATCTGGTCAAACAAGACCAAATAATTGTACGAGAAATGGTTAATATTGCCATGTGGACGTGTCTGCCAAGTGGACAAGAGCTTGTTATCCACAATATATAATGAAATATATTATATTGACATCATCCATCATGCTCATGATCTGATCACTTAATTACCTTTTTGAACTTTGACACCGGCCGCCAATCTAGACAACTTTGACTCACGTGCATTCATCAACTAACTTTTGCTTGATGTTCATGATTTGGCTTTGGTAATAATAGGTCATTAAATTAATAACGACCAAATTATAATTGAAAATTAACTTTTTGAACCATATATATTATACAATAAGTTTTTAAACTTATTGCGTTCCCTCTTTTGTGCCCTATATGAAGCCTTAATAAACATTACCCTCATTCATGACAAGAAACAAATTTCAAAATGGATTCCTCATTACACTTTCAACACTCATACCTTGAATACTCTCCCGATCAATCATCTTCTTCCATGGAAAATTACTCTTTCTCAAATTATCAACTTCCATTCAATGAGAATGACTCGGAGGAAATGCTCCTATATGGAATCCTTAATGAAGCCCCTTCAATGAACTCATCCAATTATACTAATATCGAGGTTTCTTCAGAGACAAGTAATCGCGAGCTGACGACGACTTATAGAGGAGTAAGGAAGCGGCCATGGGGAAAATTCGCGGCGGAGATCAGAGACTCCACGAGGAATGGCGTTCGAGTTTGGCTGGGAACGTTTGATTCGGCCGAAGCGGCGGCATTAGCTTACGATCAAGCAGCTTTTGCAATGAAGGGTCATATGGCAACACTCAATTTCCCTGTCGAGAAAGTTTACGAGTCCTTAGTGGAAATGAACTACAGCTTTGATGATGAGCGTAACTCGCCGGTTTTGGCATTGAAAAGGATTCACTCGACGAATAGTAAGAGAGTTTGTAAGATTACGAAGAAGACGAAAAAAGACGGTCAAGAGGAAACGACGTCGTTGGTGGAGGACGACGTTATGGTTCTTGAGGACTTGGGGGCTGAGTATTTGGAACAACTTCTTAGTTTGTCTTAAAGTAATTTGGAATTACTCCATCCATCTTTAATTAATTATTTGTTGTTTGTTTATATACAAATTACATAAAAAAAGACAAGTAGTTATGGACGGATGTAGTATTAATTTTATAATCATTAATGTTTAGATGCTAAGAAGTGTATTTAATGACGTTTAATTTGATTTCAAAATCAGTAAGCATTAAGCATGTTTCATTGTCTTGATCTTCAAAAAAAACGTCTCATTGTCTTACCAAGATCACTGCTGTAAATGCTAAGTTAATTTGCAAGAAAGCTGTTTCAACTCAAGTCTAGACTAGGCGTCTATCACTGTATTGTATACCATACATCAATACTAACTTGTCCTTTTATTAACATCAAAAAAAAAAAAAAAACTTGTCCTTTTATTTTTTCTTTTCTTTTCCTTTTTAAGAAAAATAGTACTGTAATTATATCCTAAAGTCAAGATCATCTTAATGCAAATGGAAAATTGGTCAACGATACAAGAAACAAAACATAATCGAAGCTAAAGAGCATACGGTGGGAGTAACACAATGGACTATCTGTGAGTGTATTTTGGCTATACTTTTTCATGTGTTTAGCAGTTCACTTGGTGGGAATATAGCATTGCCCTCCAAATGTACAATAGACTTTTTTTTGGCTAAATCTCTGGAATTGTTATTTTTGGACAATTTTACCTTTTCCTTTATTCTTCTATTCTACTCAAACACACGCGTGAAGACAAACAAACTGTTTGGGTGCTTTTCATAGTGCATACATACTCTTCCATCGTACTCATGCTTCTCCAGTCTACCGTCAATTTTCTCGAGACTTAATTTGGCTGCGAGCCTGTGCGGTTTGAGGATGCTCCGGACGAGTACGTAGCAATTGCAAACATCAGTCTCCAACAAAATTACAATCAAAATCAGGTGGAATTCTTCTTCAATTTCAACAATTTCATATATATACACGTAGCAATTCCATTCTCTATGAAATGCCATGAAAATCAAACCTAAATTCTTGGCATTTTGTATTTTGGAGGTTTTGAAAATCCTAATGATTATCCGTGAAAGCGTTTAGGATCTATTCGAGTCATGCAGGTGATTCAAATTTTACTACTTTGAATTATGGGTTAGGAAAATGAATTTATCTACGATATCGACATTTAGAATTTTTATTTTTGTTTGATTGCTGGCGATTATGTATTCTTCTAAATGTAGTATATGATTTTATTGAGTAGCTTCTGATGCTCTAATTCGAGTTTTGATTGTGTGAGATGAAGGATTGCCAAGTGTTTGATAAAATTCTTGCTTGTCTTGTCTCTTGATTATATATATATATATCTCTTGGTTTAGACGTTTATGAATTTGTAATTTCTTATTTCAGATTGCGAACGCTTTAGGATATCTTATATCTATAAGAAGAGTTGTAGTGACTCGAGAAACTTGAAATCAGAATCGAAAATTTTTTCGTTATGGATCGTGGAGCTCAAAGTGCTGGCAATTCAGGCGTAAAAAAGATGACGACAGTTGCCTCCAAGTCCTCCGTAGGATCCTCTTTGTACGAAGAAACCTTTGAAATAGACACACATGAACCCAAAAAATCCAATGTCGATGCAAGCCTATCGCCTAGAGACCCGCAATCAGCTTCTCTGATGAATTCTCCGATACTATCACCGGCAAGGCAGGGTATGGATCGAGCTGATGTTGAACCTGCCGCGTCTCCTTCTGCTTATAGGATTCTTGATTATGTTTTTGCCAGAAATATATCGACAACGCCTTATGAATGGAGTGTTGCGTGTAACGAATCCTTGTTTAGTATTCATCCGAGAAATATGAGCTTCACAACATACCACCTTTCTTATAAATCCGGAGAGTTGGGTGAGTATGTGTTTTAGTATCTGTGTTATAGCGACAACCTTCATATAGATGATCATTTTCACCTTTAATTACTTGCTTTGTAAATAAGTCAAGGAACAATCCTTTCCCTTGCGAATGGGGGAGTCCAGTTTCAATCACAAATGATCTTCTCGTATGAAAAGAAATGCCTGTAGGAAATGTGTAAAAAGAAAATGAAACAAAAAAACGTATTATTGGATAATGTAGCTTTTTTGAGATTTTAGTTTTTTGATTAAAGGCAACCTTTATCATTGATTATATCTTATTGATTTTAGTAGTATTTATACTACATGGATTTAATCAACTTAGAATTGAAACTATTCACAGTACAAGAGCTTCCAATCTATGAATTAGTTTCACACGATCAAAGGTATGCAGTATATATCAATCTGCTTGCTGTCAAGTTTTTATCTTACAAAACGAAAGCATTATGGCTGAAAAAGAAATACAGTATTATAAAGCACTGTCTTAAAATAGGAGACTAAATAGAATAAGAGAATAAAGAAAATGGTAAAATTGTCCAAAAAAAACAATTCCAATGGATTTAGTTTTTAGGCCGGTGGATTTAGTCTTACCGAGAGACAAGACACTGACATGAATTAATATGCTAGTCATTTCCATACATTGGTCGTCTAAAGTTAATATATTCGTCCTTGAAGCAACCTACCGACCGCCGTAAATCTGAAAAATCACTTTGCCCGGCATCTCTGAATTGGGGCGAGTCACTAACCCCCTCCCCAGCACCTGCCACTACATCTACAGAGAGAGGGCAAGAAATAGTACCTGTGTCCATGAGCTCAGGCACATACGACGTCTTCCTTTTGCTTAGCAGCATCTTGCCACAGCCAGGTACGTGCAGCGGTTCCGTCCTTTTTGTGAGGCTATGGGCCCGGGGGCACGGATACCGCCAGTCTTGCCCTCCCGAAGAGGTCGAAGCGCCCAAAGCCGAGGAGACCTACGGACTCACAACTGTACAGGTCGCTTTCAGCACTGATTATCCAAGTCAAACTTAAAGGTCTCCTCGATATAAAGACCCATCTCAAATGTCCAAAGTAAGCCAAGACTTACGTTTAGAGACACACAAGAGACTTAAGGACACTTTACACTCTCTTTAAAAGTCAGACACTTCCCTCTCTAGACTTGAGATCCACCACGTAGCCGCTCGGGTTCGTGGTGAGCCTTGCTAGGCTCGGATAAGCCGTAGACGCTCAAATACTTCTCACCCTCATTTTGTCCTAAGTCTGGAACCTAACTCAAAGACTGATCGGAAAGAGGCGCATACTCTCCATCTCTGACTCGTTTCACCCGTGTCGAAACAACGAGCGTGCGAGCTTCTTCGATGTTAGCGATGCAATGCTATCGTCGAGTTTGTTGATCTTTTCAAGGTGGCGACGGCAACGATTGGGTGGGTTTGGTGGCTGAGATAGGAATTGGAGGAGATAAGCTTTAGTGGATCATTGTATTTCTCACCGTTTGGGCTGACCTTTAGCCTTTTAATCCTGGCCTATTTAATTAGGCTTGATGTTTAGGCTTTGATCCATTTAATTTAGACTCATGCTAGGCCATATATAGGCTAGACCATAGGCTATTATGGGCCGGCCTGACCCATTCCTACCCTACCTATGACTTGCTAAATTAACTACACATCATATAACATAGTATTTAAATTTCAGTAACAATTTCGGTACCAATTTGGGTAGCACCAATTTGGGGTGATTTTCTCTAAATAAGGACTTTTGAGTTTCGAATGAAAACTGAAGCTACAAGATACCTTTTGTTTTGTGATATCATGCTTGTTATGCATCTTTCAACACACAAAGTTGCGCTAAGCTCATGGTGTTCGTGCCATGGCCAGTTTACGGTATTATAATCGTGACAAAGTAGAAGAAGCCCTTTTTCCCTTAATTGCAATGATGAAGCTCCTTTAGATTTTTTTCTAATATATTGAATGTATATCATTATCATATAATATTTTTTTAGCTTGCTATATGATGATATATTTAATGCACGATGGTAATTTCATGTTCGAAATTAATTATAATCGAAATTACATTTTACCTAAAAGAATAGAAAGCTAAAATTATAATTATCGGCCCATGTTTAAATTGGAACTGAAATATCAATCTCTAAAAGGCCATAGTACAATATGAGGCCCCGTGAAGCACGACCTATCAACACTAAGAGATGGACAGTCTCTCCCCCCAGGCCGACAAAGGCTCGGGGATAAATTAGTCGGAGCAAGACAAGAGACGCTTGCTAAACCGTCATTACATTGAAGATACAGCTCCAGGCTTGAACGAGACCCTAGCGTCCAATAATAGTCCAAGACGAGCAGTATTTCTTCTACAAGACCGTAGCTCTCCTACAAGAAAGGGGACAAATGATACGACATGGGCTTTTAGGTAATGTGGACCGTGGAGCTGGAAGCGACCTCGGCTTAGGACAAACTCGGTCTATACTCGGCTTCGTCCTCTTTACGAGGTCACGAGAGCCCGGGAGCACGAAGACTGTCGGCCTTGTCCTCCTTAAGAGGCAAGAGCGCCCAAAACCGGGGAGGCTTTTGGTCCCACCCTGTACATGTCGCTTTCATAGTACTGTGCGTCCAAATAAACCCTAAAGCTCCCCTATATAAGACCCATCATAAATATACTCACAGACAAGTGAACAACATATTAGGACAAACCTCTCACTCTAGAAGAATGACACTTCTCTCTAGACTGAATAACTCCACGAGGCCCTCGGCTTCGGCCTTGTAGGCCCACATGCTCTCCACCACTACTTCTCAACCTTCATTATGTTTTAAGTTACTTAAACTACATCAAAATTAATAGGAAGAAGACGCATGCTCTCCACCACTACGTCATTTCGCTTCTTGTCGAAACAATATCATATGGTATTTTTCGCATGAAAATTTCAAAATGTGTATATATATATATTACATTTGAAATTAAAGCAAATTGCAAGTTTTGAATTTTGAATTTTTTTTGAGTCCATCTAACTCCGAAATTCATCAGGGATCTTTTGAACAACTTTTTAAAAATAAGGATCTTTAGATTGTTTTGTTAAATACAGTGACTTTTCAACCTGTCACTATCCCATTTGGTTTCAGATTTCGGGTTGAGTTCGGTTTATTAGTGGACTAACTCTTAAATCAACCCGAATTAGGATTCGGCCAGCCGACTATAGAAATGTACAATATATAAAGACCTGAAAGCCTGAAAGAAAGAAAATCCAAGCAACAAGATTATTAGGAAAAAAAAAAAATCTAGCATCAAGAACATCAACTATATATATACATACCACACTATGCAGATTTTCGTGAAAACATTAACAGGAAAGACGATCACGCTTGAGGTCGAGTCGAGTGACACGATTGATTTTTGCCGAAAAGCAATTGGAAGATGGTCGCACTCCGGCGGACTACAACATCTAAAAGGAATCGACACTTCACTTGGTATTGCGTTTACTAAGATCAAGGAATTAATCAAATTAATCGACATTAAGCCGATTGACGGAGGTTCTGTGCTTCACCTTGGGCTTGCACTTAGAAGGAAAGTCCGAATCTTGTTTAGAATCATAATCCATCTTAATGAGTCAGCTTCTCACATTACATGAATTTGTTTATTCTGATCAATTTGTTTTGTTATTATCATATAATAACATATTGTTCTCTACATAATTCCCTGGTATTTGTGTTATATGTTTATTTACTTATCAGAATAATAATAAAATAATTTAATAATTTTTCGCAATAATTAATATATATGAATGAATATTTGTAATAATATCGATCATATACAGTTGCGGAGCCAGGCTTGTTGTTGAGGTGTCACCTGACGTTACATATTTTTGAAAAAATTTCAGACAAATCTTCCAATTTCTAAATTAATTGAAACTATCCTATAATATTAATCCACAAAAATATTTATAACCTTAATATATAAAGATATAATTATAAAGAGAAATAAATTTTAAGAATCTAATATTAGATATACTTAAGTTTTTTTAATAAATTTTAAGATCAATATTAAATTAAATATACTTAAAGTTTCTTAATTATCCTATATATATTTATACATAACTAGTATTGTTTAGTTTCTTAAATATCAAATATTAGGCATTTGAAAAACTAGTTTTTCGTAGGTTCATGTTCAATAGACGTTATTTAGATAATAAATCACATTTTCTTTTTATAATTATTACTTACTAATTGAATTTCAATAGATTTATGTTTGATTTCTCCCGAAAAATTTCGCGGTGCGACTCAAATCTTCGCAACCTTATTAACATCGAACCCACTACTTTCAGGTCTTGACTCTGCCACTGATCATATACTATGGAAAATTCAAGTGCTAATATAGCCTTATTCTGTAATGCCGGATTCCAAAATTTTCTTGTCCAACTTTACTTGTTATAATAAATCCGTCAAACTGTTGTAATTTGATTTAAAGTTTTAATTGACTTGGCTCATTAGTTGTATTGGCTAGACTTAAAAAAACAAAAAAAAACAAAAAAAGAAAGGCAACGATAGAGTGGCAAGTGGTTAAATACATAAACTTCGTCAAGCTGCTAGCTTTTGAGGAACCCATGTTTTAAAGAACCCTAGACATAAAAAAAGAAAAAAAGAAAGGCAAGATAGAGTGGCAAGTAGTGAAATATAATGCACCTTATAATTTTGAATATATTCATCTTTGCTGGTGCTGACAAAATTTAAAATCCTACAAAATTCATAGAAGAGCCTTGATTCTTTACCCTGGAGTCGTCTCTATGATGCCTATTGCTATTGGTGAGGTTGTTGCAATCGATTTGTTATTGGAGGGTTATCCGCAAAAGACATTTCATCCGGAAACATGTTGTATTAAGAGGGAGGATTGGTGTATGGAGGAGATTTATCCTTGCAGAACCGTGGAATATTTTTGCTAGAAAGTGTTTTGATGGATCGAACTTCCACTCAAGGCTCCAATCATATCCTTGTGTCTGTTGATAAGTCTAAAGTGCATGATGTTAAGCCGATACAGTCCCTTGCACCCATTTTCCCACCGTCGTCTAATTTCCCTCCTTTTCTGACCACCCAAGGTGCTCCCTTCGTCTCTGTGCCACCTACAGACCCTTTCCCACATGGGTTTCCCTATTTTACCCCTTTGCTAGTTCAATAAACCCTCAGAATCCATCTCATGGTGTCTCGATTTCATATGATGTTTCGGTCAATTTGTTTGGGCCAACAGAAATGCTGGATCATTATCTAAAGGGCATAAAGAGTGCTCAAGCTCAAAAAGAGGGAGAAGATACTGGTGGTAAATCGGGTAAGTCAAAGGTGAAAAGGATAGGACCAACCGGGACGCTACCTCTGATGCCAACAGCGACGCGATGATTAATGATATTCTTGTGACGTTCAATCTTGTGGAAATTGACAGTGGACGACGTGATGAAGGTGACAAGGAGTCGATTGGTTACATAAGCATTGTATTTGATTTGCTCAGGGGAAAAATTTCTCAAACTGAAGAGTTAAAGGAAGAGCCCGGATTCTTTACGCTCGAGTCCATCCTTATAATGCCTATTGCTACCGATGAGGTTGTTGTATGCACTCCCACCCACGATTAGGTCAAAGCCACAACCATTTCTACCTCATCGGGTTCTAAAGGAGCCACTTTGTTTCTTCCCACCCAAACAAGGTTCCAATTTCTACATTGCTCCATCACAAACTTAAACACAGAAGAAGGAGGAGTGTACCTATGGATAAAAAAAAATATAAATAACAAATAAGCTGATCAATAAAGACCGATAGATTACAACGCCCATAGAAGAGATGAGAAATTTAAAATGGTGGGAAGTAAACCTATGGATCAAAAGGATTGTGCACAGTCAATAAGAAATATATATATATATATATATATATATGTGAATAACAAAATATGAGGATAAGCTAAGAAGGAAAATAACTCACATTATTCTGGTAAATCGTTGATCCGATAGATGTGGGATTGGAGAATATGAACGATTTTCTTTTTTTTCTTTGAATCACCAACCATATTGCAGCTTCTATAATTCACGTCTTTATAGATACTAGCTAAGACACCAGGTGCTAACGCTACATTGACTGTAAAAAAATTTTAAGGCGGCGAAATGATTTTATTATATGTTTAGTTTTGGTTGCAGATTGGGTTGAGATTGCTTTAGAACATTGATCATTAGGGTTTTGTGATTATCAATATATGTCTAGATACATCTGTTAGTACAAGTACGTAGTATTCATTCCATATTTGGTAGACTGAAGAATTTCCCATAAACAAAGCCGAGCGCATTTTAACTTTACTACTATTTAATGTAAAAGTCCTATTGTTTTTAATCTTCTTTTAGAATTCCCTCCCTTCTTTTTTACTTTGTTTGTATATGTGTCTCTTTTTTATTTATGAAAAATTTTACCTTCGAAATTCAACCATTTGATATAATAATGGCTTGTTGAAATATTTTTAATACAAATATGTTAATAAATATGAAATAGTTTTTGCATGATATTAATATTAAGTTCTCGAACATGAAAAATGCTTACACTAATCATATACATCGACTTTCAAAAGGATAAAAATAATTAATAATGAAACAAATGAAACATAAAAATAACTTTGAAAAATAAATCAATTTTTTTCCTCTGCCACATATAGAATTCCTCACTAGCAAATCTTGGTCGAGTGGAATTGCAATGCCACCTGATTCGGAAGATATCACCAGGAAGAATATTTAGCTTGGTGTGATCAGAGACACTATAGTTTCTATCCAACATCCCCAAGCTCTCCCCCCGCAGTAAAACCTGGTTATTTGAGAAGTGTATCACTAGTAGAAAATTGGGATTGCGCCACGCTAAGGGTATCCACGGCCAAAAAAGCGTGGCGTAAAGTTACCAATGGCCACAGATTTTTAAGCGTGGTAACGTTTTCCGTCCACGAGTAAAACACCGTGGCGTAAGATACTATACGCCACGGTTTTTTTGATAAGGGAAAATAATCGTGGGGTAAAATGAGAATACACCACGGTTTAAAAACTGTGGAGGCAGTTCTATGTTATTTTTTAAGAACCGAAAGGTCGTCTCAATCAGATGAAAAAACCATCTTTACATTCATTAGAATTCAGACACAGCCCTTCACATTTTTTATCACAATTCTCAATAAGTACTTTCATTTAATCTCCAACTCTAGCTGTAATAAAAGCAGAGCATAAATTTATATAACGAAAATTAGGGTTGCAAAATCATCTCTACATTAATCATGAAATCTCCATCACGTAACAAGAGGAAGAGGGTTGATGATTTTGACGCATCATCACCTTTGGCGAAGAAAAAATCAAGGCACCCTCCTTATGATCCGTTCGGTTCAGCCGATGATTGTTTGGAGGAGTCAAGAGGCTTCTTCTATTCCGATTCTGAACAGATCCCCGACGAATTAGTGAGAGAACAAACATTTGCTGAGCTAAATGGTTCTGATAGCAACGTAAAATCGGAAAGCAATGGTGTTTATGATTACAACTACAAAGGGGATGATTAAGATGAAGAGGAGGAGGATGACGACGACATTGATGAAGATGAAGATGACGACGACGATGAAGATGAAGACACTGATGATGACTAATTAGTAAATTAGATAGTTTAATTTTTATTTTTTGGTTTTTGGTTTTTGCCTTCTAAATTAAGTATTAAAACTTGTAATTTTGGTTTTAATTAAAGTATATTTTGTTAAATTCCTATGATCTGAAGTATAATCAAAGTATTTCGTTATCTATTATAATTTTAACTGATTTTGATTTGCAATGTTTTTGAAATACACCACGATTTTTTCTAAAATATTGAGAGTGTTATATGTCCACGGTTTTTAAACCGTGGCTGCAATATATGTAGGCACGGTTAGAAAATCGTGGTAATAATGAACAGAAATATTAATTAGACTTTTCATATTCCCCTTGATATTTGATCGAAACACTCAAAAGTAATATAAATCCTCTGGCGACCGCTCGCCAGCATTCATATCGTTAAACCCTAATTTTCCCGTTTACACACTCTGTTAAATACTCTCCACGAGTTCGGTGTCTTAATTTTATTAATCCACATTATTGTTGTTGTAGTTATTCGCCAGAGCGCGGTAATTTCTTGGTTTTAAGGTACAATTTCCATTCTACTTTTTGTTATTTTAAGTTTATGGTTTGTTGTGGTTGAATGCACTCTGATCGACTTTGATAGTTGTAGCTTTAGTTGTAGTTGTAGTTATAGTTGTAGTTGTAGTTGTATGTAGTTGTGCCTATTTAAGTGATAATGTGCATGCAATTTGTTGTTCAAGTTGCTATTTGAGGAATTGGGTTTAGTTAACAGATTTGGAATCGACAAATCTCTGTAGCCGTTGGTTTAATGAATAGATTTGGAAGATTTAGCTTGTTCTATCTTGGAATTGGTAGTTGTGATTTACTCTATTTTCGCTTAGGCCATATGGTCCCCCCAACTTTTTGATTTTTTAATTTACTGTTGACGTATTCAATCGGTCTTACATATTGGTATATCCCTCTAAATGTGATTATGTGAAGAACGGCATATTAATCTCTTTTCAGGCCAAAATGTCGGTGATGATGATTCTAACAAAGCATAAGTTGGTTACGATGTTAATCTCAGAGTATCATATATATGGGGTTGATGCAATAGTAAGTGTACATTCTCATTATGAAATATTATGGTCATTTCAATTATTACTTATTTGAAGGATTGGCTACTTAATTTAAGTTTTTTTTATTATCTCTATGTAATTTCAGGAGCTCCCAAAGGAATGGTTAGGTTGTATTCCAATGAGCGAGGCTACCACTCACATTGTGATGAATTGGCAGGATAAAAATCTCGATAGGAGGTCTAAGCTCTTTCCTCATTCTTGCTATTTATACCGTTATGATACAACCGAAGGGGTGAGTTCCAGAATGGCCATGCGAGGAATCGGCAATTTCTGCAACGCTCATAGTATTGAGGCGGGAACAATTCTTTACTTCCAAGCTGTACAGGAGGTTGACTGTACAAACTTGAGAGTTGAAGTTTTGTCATGTGCTGATCCTATTGAAATTGACTATGGACTTGGTGGTGAGGGGATCATCAGATCTACTTTTCTTGTCGGCCCTCTGACTGTCATAAAGGATCCTTTTGGTAATCCTTCGGATGTTATGGTCGAGGTCCGGAGATGACTGTGTACCCATATCCGAGTGAAATAAGTGCATCTACAACATCTTCAGATGACCCCACTGGTATGATTTTATCTTTGTTTTGTGATTTTTTTCTTGACATATATATGCTATCTTCATATAGATATTTCGTTTGGTTGTTTGATTTTTTTTGGTTACATGTGTAGTCTCTCCGAAATGATCACCTCATGCAGTTGGCTCTTGCCTATAATCATGTCAGGAAAGTTTACCTTGTTTACTCTTTTGCGGTTTATATTTGTATGCTGCCAGTCGACACTGAGGAAGAGGAATCGAGAATTTCAGGCTTTGAGTTTAGCCTCTTTTGTGCATAAAACTGCAATGGGTTGGAGAGATAGATGATGGTGCAACTTTCTATTGGCTAGAGTCTTGAAAGATTCCGATTAGGAACCTGCTATATATAGACAGATTGGAAAGCTCAGTTGTTAATGTTTCTTTTGAACAAACACAATATATGGAAGACTGTTAATATTTTTTTGATATTAATGTTAATGTAGTAAGATTTTTAATATTTGTTTTGATGTTATTATTTTTATAAGGTTTATGTTTTCAATCTGAGTAAGATTTTTTATTTTTTTTAATTGGACTGGATCTATGGAAAGATTACAATGCAGGCGGCCACCATATCGAGAATTTTTTATTGGCTATAGAGTGTAGTAAGTAGCCACGGTCAACAAACCATGCCATATACACTAAATAATCGTGGCGTGTTCATATCAATTAAACCGTGGCCATATGGTTGGCGGGATTTTTGAAAATTTTGGGCAAAGTCAAATTAAATTAATTAGGTCGCGCGCTCCTTCTCATTTCACTTCATCCTCTCACTTAATCTATTTGAAATCTCTCAAAGTTCAATTCTTTTAAATCCCCTCATATGTTCTTTACAATTCTGTCATGTTTATCTTCTACTCAATTCCGTCATCTCCCTCACCCAGTCAGCACCCGGCCTTATGAACGCATTTCTATGTCGTGTTGAAGTTATGTTTGAATTTTGTTATGTTCTTGTGTATGTTAAAGTTTGAATTTTTATTGTTGATTGTGTCTTTGATTGTCATATGGCTTTTGGATTTTGGTGAATTTTATGATCTTGAACTATTAATGATTGTATATGTTAAAATAAAATTATTTTTCAGGTACATAATCACTAAACTTCTGTCTTTGGATACCTTTTGTCTAAAAAAATGTCAGATTATTTGTTAATTAAGGTTTGAAGGTTGTTCTTGATAAGATTCCTCTGGGACTTTGTTAAATGATTTCATTTTCACTCTATAGTTGGTTGTCTCTAGTAATGGATTTCCTTGATCAAGCTCTTGACTAAGCATAATTGCATATATGATTACACTATATGGACTGACCATGGGGAATCAACCACAATTAGCCTTCTAAGTAGTAGTACGGCTGAGGGTTTTGATGAAAGAACTGATAACGTAGAAGGTCTCGTCAATGATGTATACCGCAACATACATAAGGGATCCAATGATGATGCAAAAAAAATCTACTCATTGCTAGAGGAAGCAAAGTTATAATACTGGTTGCCAGAATTTCAGGACACATTCGTTCACAATACGTCTCTATCTCCTTAACTATCTATCCAATTGGAGCAATGTCTCCTTCTGCGGTCTTCTAAAACTTTTAAAGGAGGCTATTTCAAATTTGAGGATCCCTGAATCTTTTCACAAAACTAAATCCATGATCAACAACTTAGACTTGGACTTCCAAAAGATCGATGCATGTCCTAATGACTACATGATATTCTAGAAAGAAATTACTGATTTAACAAGTTGTCACACTTGTGAGACTTTTCTAGGTGACTTGAACCTGCAGTATAACATGATGGTAGTGCACCAAGTAAAAGGATTTATGGGAAAATATTGAGATATTTCCCATTAATTCTAAGGCTGAAACGACTATTTATGTGTGAACGAACTGCCATATTGATGAGGTGGCCTTCAGAGCGGATAAAAGGGAATGGGAAGTTAAGACACCCTGCTGATGGATGGGACTGGAAGCAGTTTGATGATAAATATTTCAACTTTGCTTTCGATCCACGAAACATTAGGTTAGGACTGCCAAGTGATAGTTTTAATCCTTTTAGAACAATGAGCACCTCCTACTCCGTTTGGCCTGTCATGCTGGTTCCATATAACCTTCTGTGCGTGCATGCCATATTAAGTAACCCTTTGACTTGATTATAGACATTTGTATTGTCACTTTTTGACCTTAGGATATTTTAGAATAAGTTTAATAGTAGTATTATTTTAAAGCACAATATGAAAATAATGATCATGATATGGTTTGTAAGCTTATGGTTGTAATAAAATAAAATCAATCAATATGCATCACTTGAATTGATAAATATATCAATGGACCCGATTGATTAGGACTTGCATTAACGGATGAGAATCGATTTAGTAAATAATTTGGATTGATGGAATCAATTGTCACTTGGATTGCCAAGTTGAAATACATCAACGATCGAGATTAGATTACATGAATAATTGGATTGATGACATTGCAAGATCAAATACTAGTAATTGAAGACATCCTCTCCAAGGCAAGGATTCAAAGACATAAAGACTTAGAGCACATAAGGAAACTGGATCATTGCATAAAAGGAAAGTTATGTTACTTTAAATACACATAATATATTTATATATGAAAATTGAGATATCAGAGATTGTATCTCGTCTGATTTCATTATTAGTTACTTGAATGATGAGCAAGACAAGGAGCAGCTATAAAAGGATGAAGGGTTTCCAATAGAAGATTTACACAAACAACATTTGGTGAGAGGCATATTAGAGAAGAAGAGGTTCTCTACTCGTACCTGTGTTTGTTGTCATAGGTTACTTAAGGTTTTAAAGAGTTGGGAATGTAAGTCGAGAGTACTAGCCGATGTGTGGCTAAGTGAGGTAGGATCCTAGAATAGGATGGCTAGCCTAGGTCTAGTTTCACAAAGAAGATTTACGAATTACTGTAAGTAATTGGGCTGTGCAATTTGTGCACGAGCTCCTAGGTAATTCCGAAAGTTAATCTCCCACTATTGTAAGAATTACTACCTGGCGGAATAGTCCTCGGACTTAGGTGTTTGTTAACACACCGAACCGCGATTTATTTATTAATAAAATTTGCAAAGTTTTTGCATTGAAATCTCTCTTGTCTATCTCTCGTTATTCTTTAAAGTTGTTTCATTTATTTTGTGTCAAACTACCAACAATCGATCTATTCTAAGTGAGAATTGTTCTATCCATCTCATCACGTTTTTGCAATACTGATTGAATCGTTATTCTACTCAAGATTGTTTACATATCCACCAATCGTAACAACTGGTCAAGTCGCTACTCGTTGAGATGTTACATCTATTGTTAAATCAAGCCTGCACGTTTTACTTAAGTATTATTCGTTTGATTTAGTTATAAGTCTCTAAACCTTGCCACTAGTCTTAGTGAGACTTATTCTTTATACGTCAGTAGGTCAGATTAGTTTAACTCCAATAGTTAAGACTGATCCATTCATCTAAAGTCTTTAAGCACAAACACATTTACTTAGAGAGATTTTCAAATCCACACAGTTTGTAGCACAAGCATCCATCAAGTTCTTTAGATCATCAAATCTATAGATTCATATATTCACAACTGTTGCTGACGTGTCTAATTTAGTAATCATTTAACTGAATCAAATCTAAAGGTTCTAGCTCAGTAGCAACTCATCTGAATCAGATCAGACATGCACTAACCAGTTGACTGAGTTGGTTCGACACTAGAAGGACACTAACTTAGGGTCAGTTTGACCTAGTTAGTTCGACCCCTGGAACGCTAAAGTCACGATCACTATCGTCATCCAGAGAAAGGACTTAGGCGTCATCAGCTTACTCAACTAAGATACATCAACAGGAGCTTAGGAGTCTACTTTAAGTTTTGGGTCAGTTCCTACTGAACTCACTATACACTGTTCACATCACTTAATTTATCTATAGGTTGTAAGCTGTTTGTAAAAACTGGTCCAGTTGCTATTGACCAAGTACTAGTTTATCTTTCACAGTTTATTATACTCTGATTTAGTGATAAGATTATTAGTTATAAATTGCGTTAGGTTTTACCATACTATTGCTTTACAGTTATTATACTTAGATTATTTCTTTAGTAGTATAACCGTATCCTGTTTAAGATAGTACTGGTTGATTATCCGTTGTTG
The DNA here is from genome assembly GCF_046630445.1 of Rutidosis leptorrhynchoides. NCBI lineage: Eukaryota > Viridiplantae > Streptophyta > Magnoliopsida > Asterales > Asteraceae > Rutidosis > Rutidosis leptorrhynchoides. Next base: position 93,422 of record NW_027266560.1, on the reverse strand, counting down.
TTTAGTTTATAGCTTAAGAATAAGTTTATCTTTATTGTATTAAGATTATTCTTAAATAGATCATCCATACATCTGATTAAATCACTTTGATAAAACCGAGATATACCCAAGTGATTGTCGGATTAGGTTTGAGTTATAACTAGTTAAGTTGTCTCTTGAGTAACTTACCCAAAAAGAGTTAGGACTATCAAATTTCACCTTCCATCATGGTTATCTATGTAAACGGAGTATTTCATGCTCTCGTTAATCATACATGGTCCTAAATCCCCAGAAAACGATATTGACGTGTTCATGGAGCACTGATTGATGAATTGGTGGAATTATGGCAGACTAGGGTTGATGCTTATGATGCTTCAAAAGACGAGTCTTTCCCTCTAAAAGCTACCCTTTTGTGAACAGTAAGCGATTTTCCAAAGTTTGTCATGTTGAGTGGTTGGTCAGCAAAGGATAGGCTAGCATGTCCAGTATGTAATTTCTTTACTCATTACAACATAGTGGGAAGATCTGCTACATGGGCCACAGAAAGTTCTTACCCACTGATCATGAGTTTAGGACAAAGAAGAAGGATTTTAATGGGAAAGTAGAGAATGCCAAACCTCTAGCAATTTTAACTGGGGCTACCGTTGTTGAAATGCTGAATGATGTATTGGAACTAAAAAACTCATTTGGTAAGAGACAAAAGCAGCGTGAAGACCCGTGGAAGAAGTTAGTATGCTTTTACAAGCTTTCATATTGGCCCAATCTTAATGTGCGAAATAATTTAGATCCCATGCATATTGAGAAAAATATTTTTAATTCAATATTAGGGACTTTGTTAGAGATCCTTAGTAAAAGCAAAGATTACCGAAAGGCTAGGTTAGACTTGGAGGAGTTACAAATAAGGAAAGACTTGTATCCAACTCTGATTGATGAGAAGAAGAGAAGATATAAATATGCAAAGGCTATTTTCAATCTGAGTAAGGATGAGAAGAAAGTTTTCTACAAAGTGTTGAAGGATGCAAAGATTCATGATGCTATAGTTGGGAATGATGCTTCCCTCCTACTCAGGCTGCTATCAACATTTGAATTCAAGTAATTTGAACAAAATGTCAAGCGTTCCTCCACCAAATACTCCTCAACAATAGAACCTTCCAGACGAACCTTGTTCTTTACGTATCCCTTAAGTTTTTCCAACTATCTTTCCATACTATACATATGTCTGAAGTATACAGGCCCACGTAATTTGATTTTTCTTGGCAGATGCACTGGTAAATGGACCATCACATCAAAAAAGGTTGGATTGAATATTGTTTCCAATTGGGAATTAATTTCTGCACTTTTGTTTTCAAGATAGTCTACGTCTTCAGCATCTATCACAAAAAAATGCTCATAATCGGTCTATTAGAAGGGCGACTGAATGGGGAAGTGTACTTGCCACAACAATCGATAAGAGATGGTGAAACATGAAGTGAGTGTCATGATTTTTATATCCTTGAAGGATACATTGCAAAGAACATGAATAACTTTTGATCACCCATAGAAAGAGGAAGCATAGGTTTGAGCAATCAAAGTTTCAAAAGTAAGAGTTCAAGGAATGGTTCAATCTAAGAGTTGATCGTGGTAATGACACTTTCTCGAAATATTTAAGGCATTTGGCAAGGGGTCTTAATAATATTGGTAGAAGATATTATAGATATGAAATTAATGGTTTCAAGTACCACACACTTAGAAGACTAAACGCACAAATCCCAAAATTTTGGTGTGACCCTCCTTGCAGTGAAAGAAAGTTATGCTAGCACCAAGGATACTAATCCTGTTACAACCCAAGTCAAGTTGTTTGGGGACATTGAAGAAATAATCGAGGTAGATTATTATGAAAATTTCAACTTTTTGCTGTTTCAGTGTCAATGGTATCATGTTGAGCAAGACAAATATGGTTTGTATACGGTCAATAAAAAAGAAAGCATTCAAAGGATGACCCATTCGTGTTGGCCACTCAAGTAAAGCAGTGTTTTTAAGTTCAAGACCCTCGTAATCCCAACAGACATTATGCTATGAACTCTCCCCCTAAGGATATTTGGGACATGAGTGATCAATCAGATAGAGCTGCTCAAAGTCTGTATCAAAATGAGCAACCACCGCCACCAATTAAATCACATGCCTCTCCTGCAAATAAATCAAATGGACCTCCTGTAAAAAAAATCAAATGTCCCTCCGATAAATGTTTCAAATACACATCCTCAAAAATATTGTGATGAAAAATGTAATATTCAATGGGGTAGAACTGATAATGAGAATTTTGAAGATGAAATCCCAGTGAAACAGTCGACTAGAAACATGGATGAAGATGAAGATCTTGATGACACATTATATGACTATATTGATTAAAATTAAAGCGTACTGAATCAATCTAGGTATGTTCAAAAAATATCATGTTATAAATTATAATTACACTTGCATTATGTATGATTGGATTTCAATCCTGTTATATTTACACTTCCATGATGTATGATTGGATTTCAATTTTGTGAAAAGGTTTACTTCTACTTGATGATCATATATGTATATATATATCTAATTAATTATTTGTTTATTGCAGGTACAAGAGAGGGAATGTGTGAGTTTCATGTGTGGGTTTAGTCAGCTAAGTTTGTATGTATTCAAAGTGTAATCTTGATGTACATTTCTTTCTATGTGTCATGAAAGGTTCATTTTAAATTGTGTGAGCTTCATGCATATTGTTTCTTTGTAGCTAGTTTGCATATGTGTTCAAGATAAGATTATGTAGTTTATTTTCTAAATTAAAGTAATTAATGATTAAATATGTAATTTTTTTAATTTCTGTTTTTCGTATTTGAATTAAATTGTGTTTTGGATTTAAAAGATATTAATTTATTTTTGATTGAATAGATCTACGGAATAATTTGGAATGCAGGGGGCTTCGAAATCGGGTTGATGATTATGTACCTGGAGTGCATAAAATAGCACGGTTATTAAACCGTGGCCAGTAAGACGCCACGGTTAAAAAACCATAACAGATAAAAAAATAATGGTCAAGAAACTGTGGCTCATAAAATTCACACCATATCCACGGTTTTATAAAATCGTGGAGATGCCTACGGCCACGGCGATGTTATCGTGGACGTAACGTGGCAATCTATGGCCACGGCTATAAAATCGTGGACATAATCATGGCAATCTATGGCCACGGCTAAGAAATCGTGACGTAAAGCGGTGATAGGAAAACCTGGATGGATTTTTAGGCCACGATTTCCTGAAACCGTGGTGGAATAGGGATAAAAACCATGGCGTATTCTTTCCGCCATGGAAGCAAATGTCATGGTTCAAAACCGTGGCGCAAATTCTAAAAACCGTGGCCTATTCTTTCTGGCATGATTTTTTGACATTAGGCCACGCTTATCATGCCATGACCGTATTGAGATTTTCTACTAGTTTATCACACCATAGGTAATTGGAAAGTTGTTGGCAAAAGACATTCCATCTATAAAAAGGAAGAACATCCATATTAGACACGATCAGTGAGCCGATATTTTCAATCCATTCGTTATTGGAGGGTTGTCCACGGAAGACATTCCATCCGAAAACCTGCCTGATAATAAAGGGTCGTGCGATCGGAGATCCAAAGTTACGATCCAACCGAAGAAAAACTTAGTATTTGATAAGAGTATCACACCATCAATAGTTGGCAAAAGACACCATCCATAAAAAAATACCTGATAATGAAAACATTCAGCTAGGTGCAATTGAAGATCCAAGAGTTTCAACTCAATCGAAAATTACGTGATAATGGAAACACACGAAGTGTTTCTTATCCTTATCCTATGTTATTGTAGAAATCACGTCCTTAATAACACTTCCATGTCCTTACTAATCAAGTGCAATCTACAGGTTTGAAAGAGTGGATTCTTTAATAAGCAAACAAATGTACAAAGTAAAAAACAAGTCAATGTTATAAGTCTTACATGAAAGTGAACTCTATTAGCTAGGAAGATGCGGTAGAAGAAGTTGTGGATAACAAACGAAAAAGTGTATGTTGGGATGGCAATTCTATCCAAATTTCGAAAAATTTGTTAATTTTTATTTTTTATGGAATGGGTTTGTAGGACAAAAAATCTTCAAAAATATAAAGACGGATAGAAAATTTAGCAACTTCATAAATGGAGGCGGGACTAATAAGAAATTTTATTTGTAGATGTATGGATGATATCCACTTAAATAAAATAGCTACACTGTTACTTTTTAATTGTTAATTTTTTTTTCCAATTCAATAAAAGACAGCTACATCGATTTTTTATTATTTATTAAATTACATCAATTATATTTTGTAAATGTTTATTGTAAGCCTCAAATAATATAACTATCATTTTTTAATAAATAAAATATAGAAGTTTCAGAAAAAATAGAATAAAATATAGTCTTCGATTGGTTTTATTTTATCTTTTATTTATTTAGTTTTAAATTTTTCGATTTTCCGATAAAAATAAAAATAAAATCCACAATATTCATGGATATCCGTTATCCGATATGGCTGTGGGGGCGGGTTCAATTATTTATCCATTAAAAATATGGAGACAGAGGCGGAAAGTGATTATTCTAAATGGATATGGAGGCGGACGAATCTGCTCTATTGCCGTCCCTAATTTCACTCCTAATTACAGTAATTAATAGGGTAATCAAATAGTAATAAACTTTGTTTACTAAAATGATCTTCGTGTCGAGCTTTCCTCCGAAAACAATCCGAAAATGATGCAGATTTAAAAATAGATAAGAAGCTCAAATTAAACTCATAAAAGTTGAGGCCATACAATATTATTCTTAACAAGTGTTATTTTATCGATCGGATGATGATTATTAAATTGCTCGGGAGATTCTTGCCGGGGCAGAATAATGAGACGGTGGTGGTGGTGGAGATCGTGGAATTGGAAATCTAGGCGTAGTGGCAGACCGACATGGTGGACGTGGCGGCGGAGGCGGAAAAATACGAGGCTGGTATCTCATGGGAGCATTGTGCTTAGGAGATGGTGGAGAATTGTTCATGACTCTCCTCCCGTCTACGTAGACAGCCATCAATAAGTGAAGGCCAATTAACAAGCATATCACCCAAATTGACCTTTTATCCATTTCTTGTTATGTCGTAGCTAGCTAGCTTGGAAACATATATATATATATATATATAACATTTCCTTTTAAATATTCGCCTAACTTTTTCTTATATATTGCAATATTGATAGCAAATGACCTGTCAATTTCTAATAAATACTTGGCAGTAAATGCTCCATGCAGGGCACTTTAAACGAGATTTATAAAATAGAGACATAAATAATATAAATATCGAGATAAAATGTACAAAGATGTATTTAAGAATTTTTCAATGTCAATACATATTGTTTAATACAATTACGAGGCGATTTTCCATCGATCTTCCCAATGATTTTAAATGCGTCTACTTTCCACAACAGTAATTGTGCACTAAATACTTAAATTTTCTGGGATGGTTGAGTAATAATATAATATTTTATCGATCGGATGACGATCTTAATGGGCTCACAATTGAGATTGTGAGAGAACAAATTACCGCCAAATGTTAAATATTGTAGCCCAGTTCACGACACTTTTATGCCTAAAAGTGCTATATATAGAGAAATAAATCAAATCAATCAGATTTTAGACTTCTTCAAAAATAAAATAAACCAAATTTAAGATTAGAAAAAACTTATATCTTGTATTAATCGGTTATACTACAACCAACAATCAATAAAAAATTAACACATAATTATTCTTAATTTTATTTAAAGATTTATTTAGTGTTTAATAAATTTTATAATATTTTTTCTAAAAATTTATCAATCCATCTTAGAGCATATAATAATTAAAAATAAAAAATCTTATATTTATATTATTTTATAATATTATATTAAAATTATTATCAAATTTGTCATAAAAAATTTTTACGCCAAACATATCCTTAAAAATAAAAGGAAAAAAAATGGAAAATACCACATGTCACAATTTTATTAACGGTTAGATAGGAGTCAACTTGCTAACGTATGAGACAAATTTTTCCCTTAAAATTATAAAGTTAAAAGGGAAAAACTTGCCTCATACGTTAGGCGGTTTGCACACAACCAACCACCAATAAAAATGTGACATGTAATCATTTTTTAATATTATTTTTTATTCTTAAAGACGAGTTGAATTTTTTTATGACTAAGCTTGATAATAATTTTAATATAATAATATAGTACAATAAAATAGAATATTTTTCTTTATTATTATTCTATATCCTAAGATTGATTGGTAAATCTTTTATAAAAAAATTATAAAATCTGTCATACACTAAATAATATTTTAAGTATAAAATTAAGAATTGACAGATATAAGTATTTTATTGATTGTTGGTTGTGTGCCAACCTCAAGGACAGAGCCAGCAACTTTTTATTAGGAGTGTCAAGTGTATACTGATTGTTGCATATCTAAGTATTTAAGGAGTATAATAACTAAAAATAATTAAAAGGGGGCCAAATCACATTTTGAAATAGGGGCCTATTAGCAATTTTGGTTAAAATCAAGGGTTGAAAATATTTTTTAGGGGGGCTTCGATACTAGTGGCTCCGTCCCTGGCCAACCTGCTAATACATGATATAAATTTTTACCTAACTAAATATCCTTCTCTTACATAAAGTTCATGTGAACCTCTTTTAAATTAGTAGTGTCGTAATATATAAAATTTTATTAATTAAATGAGATTTTTAATTTATCAATATATACTCATATATAAAGTTGATTTTAGAACGGAACAAATTTATAAATTTTATGAGGTTAGTATAATATCAAATATAAGTTGTATAAAAATTTTGTGAAACTTATTGCATTGCGCGATAAAGGCATGATAGAATACAAACTTTGGATCACTTGTTTTTTTAATGCGCTTTTCGAGTTGTGTATGGAGCTGTTATGCCACATTGCTCTATTCCTCGTTCGCCAGGATCATGGATAGAGAGATTGCATGGTTTAACAAGAAAGCAGGGGTAAAATCTGCATTGACAAGGTTAAGGAGGTAGGTATTTGCAGTTGCGATTTACTTTATTTGGCTGGAGCGCAATAGTATAACATTTTCACGTGCGAATAGAAGTTCAGTGAATGTAATAAGGCGTATTCGAAATTCAGACTTCTTGGCGGCATATTGTAATAGTGAGGTAGTTATTAGTTTGCTTAAGAATTGAGCTGTTTAAAAGATTAGTAGTTGGATTACAATTGTGAAATGTGTGTACTATTTTGTTGGGGCTTTCTATTTGGTTGAATAAAATTACGGTTTTCACAAAAAAAAAAATGCTATAGAAGCACGTTTGTAACTTTATGGAAAAAATTGTTAATTTTATGAAAAAATTTGTTAATTATATACTATTTGTAGGCAGCAATGCTTCTCCCCTATTTCTTTATTTACTATTCAATTTAACTATCGTTAATAACTTCAAAAAATTTTACTATAACATGTTGTATGCTTCAAGTATTTCTTTCGATTCAAAGATATTTGTTTTTTTTACTGTTGCTTATATTTCGTATGTTTCTTTTATTCAAAGGGACTATATATGGTGTTTTTTTGTTTTACTACATTTCAAAATGTCATTTTTCTTTAGGGGGTTGATCAACTTGAGCCAATAAATTTGAGGTTGATAATTGGATTTGGAACTGAACTCGGGTTATAATTAACGATTAATCGACTTATTTTTTATAGGAATGAAGTCATCCATAATTCTTTATCGATCATTGTTAAATTGAATATTACTATTTATAATTTTAGATTATTGAAAATAAAATATTATATTTACATGCGTTAGTACGGACCCAAACACTATTAAATACTAATATTTTTTCTTATTCCAAAAAAGCCAAAAGCCAAAAGCCAAAAACCATTAATTAATTATTTTATTGATTTATAATTGTGTTAAAGGTGATAAATCCGATGTTGTAACGACCGCAACCCACGTTTATTTTCTTAATTGAATTTGAACCAAATGGTCGCGTAAATAAATTCTTAAGTTGAATTTGCTATCGAAATGAGTTACAAGAGCGATAAAATTTTCTTCGATTATTTAAGATTGAGTTGAGTGTAGATGCGAAACGAATAAACTGAACGTTGTAAAATTGATATTAAATGTCAAAAATATTCATTAAACAAAATAAAATTTAGAGATTACAAATAAGTATTACTATCAATAACTAATAAAGTCCAAATTACAACATTAAGGTTTATAAGCTTTCAACTAAAAACATTTAAAATGATCATATACATGAAAATACATCAATTTATTATACAACTCACACTCCACAAATCTAACACTTTACAACTCATAATACACATTAATGTATAAAGAGGAAAGGATAATTACATCATACACTTAGGAATTTCAAACCTTGGCCGTATAAGCCATTAACTCATTTCAACACAATCTAACAAAATTTGATTGAATACAAACTTTCTGTCACTACACAATGAAGTCCACCGCCACCTACCAAGCCCCACAATCTATATCAGACATGTTCTTCTAGCCAACTCTACAATTCACTCTACTCTAATGAATTTTCAACTCTTATCGGTAGAAAAATGCCACCAAACCTCTCCAAATCGTCAGCCTTCAAGGTAATAAAAACCAGAAAGATCATGTTGTTATTCATTCAACATGTGACAGAAAACTTATAGGAAAAATCAAACACTCAACTTTCACCAACAACAGGGCATTCGGGTAGAGATCAAAGCAGCCATCCAAACATTCAAATCAAACAACAAGTAACCAAATTCGAAGCTACAATAGGTTTAACATTAATCCAAACTGTACAATTACCTGTAATGTACAAATTCAAACTTTGCAAATTTAGCAAATACTATCAAAATCGAAATCCTAGCAGCAAACAAATTTAGCAGTAAGGAAGAATTAGGGAGAAAGGAACATGTCTACTGTGTTCAACCGAGTTGACTCACTAAACCAACCCGACCGAGTCAACTCAGTGACTGCTCGAGTCAACTTAGCCCAATCCGGCCGATTCCCAACCTATTCCAGAAGAGAAAAAGCTTTCCCTCGTTATCGTTAACTTCCTCCAAACCGAATCGGACATCGGCAAACAAACATAATTTTTGAGATAAATTTCCAAGCCAAATTTAACGTTGAATTAAAATAAAAACTACGGTAGAAAGCTTAGAATCATTGTAGAACAAGATATAAAAGAATCGAAGCAAAACCCCAAAATTTGTTCATGTGATCAAAGCCCCAAATTCAAAATTAAAGACGAATTAAACAAAATAAAACAAAACTAACCTTAGAATCATGACCAGCGTCTCGTTGGCTGTCAATCCCGACCAGAATCGCCTGATTCGACACGGCAACGAGTTACAGAGAAGAGAGTCGAGAGAGAGTTATCTGGAGAAGAAAGGAAATTGTGATTGCACTGATTCGGTCCAATCACTTTTATAGTTGAGTTGAACTAGTTTGAATTCTTAAATGACTATTTTACCCTCCAGACTTCGAAATATTTACAGTCTTGCCAAGCAGTTCCGTATGGGCCAAGAGAGTCGGCCCAGTGCTTGCGTTTTGGGCTTTTTGCCCAATATCACTATTCATGCAGCCCAGTCCGAAATACGGTTTACTCAGCCCAATTTGACTCCCAACCCTAAACTGAAACCCTAAAATGGATATTTTTATCTTCCGAACCTAATAAAATTATTTCGATTCGATCCGAATCTATCAAATTTTTACCATAGCTTAATATTAATAATTCAAACTAGATTATGTAAAATTTTTGTAATTTACTAATCAGATTTAATAAAACTTAAATTATGATTTATTTAAATGATTTTAAAGTATATAATTGGTCAATTAATAAATTGAAGTAGGTATTTGTTCAAAATAAATATGTAAAAATAATAATAAATTATTTTGGATTAATCAGAATCATTATTTGATTATTAAATATTTTTCATATAGGAAAATATTTTTGATGAAGTAATTGTCTTAAAAGTTACATTTAAAAATGATTAATCGATAAAATACCGTCGTAGAATACGAGAGGGACCGTCTTAGTATGAGTAATATTTCTACGAAGTACTTAATTAGATGATTGATTAATTTCGATAATTCTAACAGGTCGTTAGACTTGTTGATGTAAAATCGTGCATACGATTATTTCGAGGTGAGTTATTTTACATTATGTGATAATTTAAATATTTGTCAAATATATTACATCGTATAAATCTATTTATTGTTTTAAATAATTTTCATACAACATAATATTATATATATAAATATGAATTTGATATAAAAACTGGAGAAAATATTCTTCAAATGAATTAAAGCAATTTTTTCTTAATTGAAATAAAATTATATAAAAACCCATAAAAAAATTCCATCACTTGTTGACGGTTGTCTAAGTTCAACCCAAGTGATATTTATTGAAAGGTCGAATACGGACGGCCGGTACCTCTGATCAGACTGTACGCTTTACTATGACTGTTACCCAGCGTCTGGTAGGATCGAGTTCCTGGCGTAGGAACACATACGTGGGGAGGATCGTTATGATTAGCTCTTGTAACTTGATCCGCTATTGATTTTCACTGTTGGGTTCATATTATGTTAAAATTTGATATGGCGTATATCAAATTAAAACAACCGATTGATTGATTTAAAATATTCTATGAATATTAAATATGTTATCAAAAATTGAAATTGTTTGAAGTGTTGACAAATGATTATTGAAAACATCACTAAGCATATAGCTTACAGATTTCTACAAAATAAATATTTTCTCTAGGTTAAGCAGGTTCAAGTTATGAGGCATGGCTAGGACCCAAATTTTTCAGACGATAGAAGGTACCAACGGACCCCACACTAGACCCATCTAAGGGGTCGAAATGCGGGCGCCATAGATGTAATCATGTTTGATTGAATAATGTCGATCATAATGTTGGATTATTTATTATACGTTAAGTAAAATTCAAAATTCTCCCTCCGTCTCATAATATGTACATGACGTTGTGAATTTATAGTACCGCCGTGTAATATTATTTGTAATAATATAGTACTTTAATTAAAACTTCATTTCCTACTCTTTTGTGTACAACGTTCAAGCAAATAATCGTTTTGCCTCACTCATTAAATCACTAATTTTAGAATAGATGGACATGTGCGTTACCAATTTCTTTGATAACTTGGTCAATTTTGTTAAGCGATGAAAAATCTCTCTTTAACATAATAAAATAAAATAACAGTACGAGTTAAAAATATAACATCTTTTTATAAATTACAATACTACGTTCATTTAACTATCGGCTAATTATTACAATGTTTGGAAATAAACTATAACATCTTTTTGTAAATTACAATGCTATGTACATGTGGATAAATTTATTGGATAATGGGTCGCAAAGACTACCATCAGCAACACAAGCTTCATGCCATTTATTTCAATTTTAATAAATTAACCAGAAGTAACCGACGAGAGTCAGGTGTGGCATAAAACTCACTAGAGAACAGACTAACTAAGAGTAATCGGCAAAAATAATCTATGGTATAAAACTCATTGTTTGAAGAACAAATTCTCAGATGAATATAACTTCCAGATCTTCACCATCGTGTTTGGATACCGATAGAGAGACAAAACAATATGATCTTCCGTTTTTATGCGAATTTTATTTGCTTCCGCTGCTTATATTGATCATGAATGATGATTGAATGGCATGAAATCATCAACTCTCAGGACATATTATAAAGGTAACTGGTCTTTATGCATCACTCCTCGTACTTTATTTCTGTGTTAGGAAAGAAGATATCGTTAGGTTAGAGTCGACATCACCTTAATGATTTATGTGAAATTCAATGTTAACAGAGAGGAATATCAATAATTTCACCTCTAGCCCCTATAAATTTCAAATCATCTTTCAATAAAATAATGTCGAAGGCAATATGCATTAGTTTATAAAGAATATAGTGATCATGATGTGATGTACAATGATGACTATTGACTAGCAAAATTAAGGTGATCTACGGAAATAAATGTTACAAGTATTCTTTCTTTCTTTTCATCATTCATTGATTTATTTTTTAAAAAAGTGAATCTAAAATGTTTCACAGATCAATGGTTCAATTAAGAAGAGCGTGGTTGATACATATTTCATAGGTCTTAAATGGTATTAAATCACATATGACATAGTTATAGTCTTGTAGGCAAGAAAAATAATGCGTACCTGGTAAATCATCAATCCGATAATAGAGAGCATTGAAAAGTATGATCTCTCTTCGATTATAGTGTGTAGACATATGGAGGGATCATTTGCTTGCAATGAAATAATCATCAATGTTTTTTAGCAAAAGAAAAGTCGATCTAGATTTTTAAGATAGATATGGGATAATAGCAATGGACCCTCTATATTTTTTGAAATCTATGAAATCAACGGCTACTCGTTGGAAATTTAATTAAGTTGTAAGAACTTTTTGTTTAGATGAGATTATATACAATGTTTGAATTGGTGTAGCCGTGTAGGGTTTACATGAAAGACAAATATATTATTTCATGAAATTATAAATTTCAATATTTATAAAAGAATCATGGATAAAGAACAAAAAAAATTGCAAATTCTTTTATGAGATAAACATGAACCGGACAAAGTGATAATGATCAAGAAGATTGTCTAAGCATTTATCCATAACGAAAAGAATATAAGATGGAAATAAAGCTTATTAATTGTATGACAAGCTTATTAATTCTAAGCATTTTTCAAGCACGACGAGGATAACACATTTTGTTGTGTGGTGAGAAATAGCGTTGTTGATGAGTTTAGTTGTGGTAGTTTAAAATAATTGATTATGCCTTCTACCTTATCTAATTTTATTAGAGTTTTTCTTAACAATCAAAGTAAAAATTTAGAAATAAATAAAAAAATTAAAAATCCAGATATGTATGAAATTAACACTGAAAATGATGAAGGAAATCTGATACTACAGAGCATTAAAAAGTTTAGTCTCTCTTCGCTTGTAGTGTGTAGACATATGGAGAGATCATTTGATTGCAGTGATATAATCATCAATATTTTTTAGCAAAAGAAAAGTCGATCTAAATTTTTAAGATAAATGGGATAATATCAATGGACCCTCTATATTTTTTGCTATCAACGAAATTGACAGCTTCTCGTTGGAAATTTAATCAAGTTGTAAGAACCTTTTGTTTGAATGAGATTATATACTGAATTTTGATAACCCTAACTTTTTTCAACTAAGTCACCTAAGAGGCAAATTAACCAGTTACAACTCATCCCTAATTTGACAACCACTTATATATATTTCGGTTTTATCAAAGTGATTAATCATATATACAAATGATCTACTTAAGCATAATCTTGATACAATAAAGATAAATCAATTCTTAAGCTAGATACTAAACAATAGCGGATAAACAGATTACAATTAACTACTTGAATGTAAGCCTAATAACGATAACTGTAAAAAAATAGTACGGTACAAACTAACACAATTTATAATCTATAATTTAATAGCAATTCAGAGTACAATAAACAATGAAAGATAAACAAGTACTTGGTCATAAATAATTAGACCAATACTTACTAACAGCTTACAACCTATAGATAAACTAAGTGTTTTTTAGCAGTGTATAGTGAGTTCGGTAGGAACTGAACCAGAACTTATGGACTCTTAAGCTCCTACTGATGCATCTTAGTTGAGTAAGCTTATGACGCCTAAGTCCTTTCTTTGGATGACGATGGTGATCGTGGCTTGGCGTTCCGAATTATTGAACTAACTCAATCAATCTAACCTTGAGTTAGTGTCTACTAGACTTATTCAGTTGAGTTGATACTAAATCAAAATTTTCAGATCTGACTCAGTTAAGTTGATACAGAATCAGGAACGTCAACAACAGTCGTGAATATGTTTGTGCTTGAGACTTTTTGAATGAATCAATTATAACTATTGGACTTAAACTGATTGGACACAGTGACGTAAGAGTAATAAGTCTCTACAAGACTTATAAATAAATCAAACAAATGATAATGAACAGTTTGTGCTGGTTTGATCCAAACGATAGAAGTAACACCTCAACGAGTAGCGACTCGACCAATTATTACTAATGGCTGATACATAAACAAACCTGAATTGAATATCGATGCAATCAGTTTTGTTAAACGTGATAAGATGGATAGAACAATTCTCACTTAGAATAGTTCGAACTGTTGGAGCATATAAACGTTGTATTAATTTGGCACACGATAGATTAAACCACTTAAAAGATAAAAAGAGATAAACACGAGAGATTTCAATGCAAACACTTAGCGTTGTTTATATATTATGTAGTTAGGTGTATTAACAAACACTTAATCTGCGGGCAAAAGGCCAAGTAAATGTTTCTTACAATAATAAGAGATTAACTCCTGAATTATCTAGGAGCTTTGTGCATAACCCACACAGCTCAACGACTAACTCACGAATCTCCTATATAAAGCTAGACCTAGGCTACCCAAACTATTGTAGGACCTATACTTAACTTAGCCAAACACCTGCTACGTCACTCAAGTTTCCCAATCCCTTAACCCTGGATAAATTTTGACAACAAACCGAGGCCGAGGTGGAGTCGGACTCGGACACGCCCTAAAAACCTCTCTCGGGTACGCTGTTTGCGCTAAATCTTCTACGGGAAACTGTTCTCCTTATATAGCTCCTCTTGCCTTGGTCGTCACACAAATAATTGATTATTAAATGAGATATGATTTAATAATGACTTTCCTTTAATCCATGAATATATTCTATGCTTGAGAATCAAGGAACAAAGTGTTTCCTTTTATATTGATCTAGTTTACTTATATACTTATTTTCTGATTCTTGCCTTGGAGAGAGATGCTTGAGAATCAAGAAACAAAATTTTCCTTTTATATTGATCTAGTTTCTTTATGTACGTATTTCCTGATTCTCTGTCTTGGAGAGCACATCTTCATTCTTCAACCTTAGATTCTGCCATTTCATCAATCCTCCGTTGTAAGAGACTCTCAATCATTTATATCAACAAAAAGTTATCAAATTCAATTCTATTTCTCTAACTTTAACATCAAGCATAATCAAGTAATTGCTTTATCGAGCCAGAAACAGAAGATTGGTTTCACGGTCTACAACCCTTAGTAGAGTTTTTTCCTACTCTTGGTGGTATCAATGTATTGTTGCAAAGACGAGTGAACATTTTTCCCCATCTTTAGTTGTTTGTCCTTGATTTATCTATTAAATTTGTAAACTATTAAAGATCTGAACTAAAAATATGGATTGCAATGCATTCAAAATTAACTAAGAATGAAAAAAAGCACATTTGATGCCCATGCCCTTTAACCTTGTTGGCATACATCTGTAATTTATCTTCTATAGAAATCCTAAAGGCGAAAAAAGAAAAATCAGTCACCAAAATCAAGAATGAAAGTGTAAAATAGTCATTTCAGTATAACAAACTCATGTTTTCCTGCCTTTAGCAAATTCAAGGAACTCAAATTTTTTAAGGTGATATTAGAATCAAATAAGTGGATAATTGTTTATTGCATTATTCAATGATTTTGAAGTGTTTCAAGTAATGATGTTTTACTTTTTGCCAAAATAGTTTTTTTTTGGGATATATGTCAAATATTCAATAAATATATATATATCTAGGTATTCAATATATTCAAAGTCATGACGACTAAAAAGTTTTTTTTTAATATCAACGACTACAAAGTTGATGTAGAGAAATATAATTGACTCATTAGCGAGATTATATATGTCGTGCTTAAATTGTATGCAAAAATCATTACAATAATAATGATTATTTTATAGAAAAAAATCATATTTAGTTAATATGAATAAACAATCAAAACCATAAAACTCTATCCAAAAAACTATATGAATCATAATCAACCATATTTATCATAAATAAAAAAATTGTGAATCTTAATCATTTGAGTAAAATATAATGACCACTGATCATTTAAATTTTCAAAATACTACTAAATTCATAAATCTTTCTAGCTAGGATGAGGTGAATGCATGCTATATCAAGGCGTTGTATGACTTGATTATAATCATTTAGATTGTCACTTTATGTCATAGAGATTTAAGAATAAATTAGCAGTACATTAGTGTTGGTATTGATTGAATAAAAACCTTGAAACATATGGTTAATCTTTTATAGAATAAAATGATAAACATATAATATACTTTGTAATAAAGGCTCGACAAGAAGAAAATCGCGATTACACATAAATGAGAATTGTCGAATGAGGGCATCACTGGATTGCCATGGTGGATAGATCAACCGACGAGGTTTAAGTCATGAGGATTGCCAAGGTGATATGATGAGACGGTTGATAATAAAAATCAAGGAGAAAAGATCATATGACCAAATGGAAGATCTTAAAGATATTTAGAGATTGAAGGTATATCCTAAAGAAATGAAGACGCTTTGCATAAAAGGAAACTCGATCAATAAGGATCAAAGCGTTCTGAAAGAAAAGGAAACATAATCATACTATGTTCCTTCTAGGTCAAGCATCTCTGGCGCATCAGATATATAAGGAAACATGATCACATTAATGGAAACTAAATCTGATCTTGTTCCTATTAGATGAAGTAGAACAAACGTGCAGGTGAAGAAATTATCAAATAGGAAACTAGAATATCCGAATCAGAATATCAAGTACAATCAGAATCAGATCATGCTTTTGAATGATGCACAAGACAAGACTCGCCTGTTAAGAGAAAACAACTTCCCACATAAGGCTTTTGCACAAAAAATATTTCATGAGAGGAAATTAGAGAGAGGGAGAGGTTCTCCACTCGGATCTCTGTTTGTTATGAAAGGTTCATCAACTCAAAAGGTTAGGAACATAGAGTCAAGAGTACTAGCCGGTCTGGCTAAGTAAATTAAAGTCCTAGAACAGGTTGTCCACCTAGGTTTAGTTTTACTAAGAGATTAGAAAATTACTAGAAGTAGATGAGGATACGGATTGTGTAAAGCTCTTATGTAATTTCGGAGGTTTTCTCCTATTATTGTAAGAACTTCTGTTCGGTTTCATTTCCCGCGGACCGAACTGTGATATAAATAAAAGATCCAAAGTGTTTGCATTGAAATATCTCATGTTAAATCTCATGTTATATTTTATTGTATTGAATCTATTTTTGTGCCAACAAAACCAACAACATTTATACGCTCCAACAGTTCAATCTATTGAGATCAAATCATTAGTTCTTTCACAATTACGCTTAGGAATACTGATTGAATCCAATATTCAATTCAGGATTGTTTCCGCCAACCATCGTTGTAACAACTGAACGAGTCACTACTCTTCCCAGAGTTATTGTCGTTATTCAAACCAAATCCAATGGGTCCAATTCAATATCTTTAGATTGATTCGTTCATAACTCTCTAGATCGCATTATTAGTTTATGAGAGACTTATTGTTTGCATATCAGTTGTATTAAATCAATTTAACTTCAATATGCATATAATTGATTCAATCTCAAGTCTCAACTCAAACCCGCATCTCTAGTAGAGACTTATAGCACAAATAGTTTATTGCACAACCAGCTCATCAAATCATTAGGTCATTAGATCACAAAGTGTTCCTCACATCACTGTATCAACTAAATTGAAACAGATCAGCCAACACTAGTTCAGTATCAACTCAATTGAACTAGTCCATCACCGTGCCATGCTAAATTTTGATTTCCATCGTCATCTAGAAGAGAAACTTAGCCATCTTAATTTACCAGAGTAAGGTGTATCTGTAGATCGTAACCTTGCATTTTAAGTTCTCGTTCAGTTACCACTAAACTATTTCATTATAGTTTACTACACTTAATTTTATCTTGTAAACTGTTTTTAGTCACTACTAGTTCAATATCTTCTGACCAAGTACTTGTTCATTGTTTTACAGTTTACCGCACATACACATATCGTTAGATTATTAACCACTAAACCTTTTTTAGCTAGTACTTATTTTGTTTATCGCTTATTTAACTAAAGTTTACTGCTCTTAGATTTATCTTTAAGTTGTAAAATGTTTTAGGCGATATAGTATCCAGTCAACTGTTTCAGTCCATTACTTAAAAAAAGTTTATTAGATTTGTATTTAGAATATTCTTAAGTAGATCAATTATAAATTTTTTATTTACTTCGTTTAAAAAGGAATTATAATTAAGTGATTATTAGATAGGTGTCAGTTGTAACTCATTGAGTTGTCACATTAGGCGATTTAGTCAAAAAAGAGTTAGGGCTATCAAATTTCAAAATAATGAAATCCAGGTTCTAATACAACTTTTAGTCAGATACTCTACCATATTTTTTTTACATAGATTCTAACTTTTTTACATATCCTAAATTCCCCAAATGAAAATCACTTCTTCTACTAGTGACTATGTTAAGCATCACACTTTATAAGTTTTTTAAAAAATTAGTAAATTCATAAATTTATCTAGGATAAAAATAATGCAAGATGCTTTGCATATTGGGCTGCTAGCTATTTCATTTCTGGTCTGCTCATCAGGGAGGATGAATGTGATCAAAAAATCATATTGACTGAGAACACAAATAGAACCAAGAACTTCTTTTCTATTTGTAGAACCAATGACTATCATTTTTTTGTCCAGCTGAAATACATCAATCTGCAAAATGCTAAACATATTTTATCAAATGTATCAAATTTGCCTATAGTACAAGTAATTAGTCAAATAAGCTAGAATCATTACACAGGCATCCAAATTTAAATGATAACATAGTTAGGTTAGGTTATTTCTGTGTCAAGAAAGAATATATATAGTTAGTTTAGGACGTCACCGATGAATTCTGTGAATTCCAATGATAACATAGAGGAATGTCACAATTTCAGCTCTATCCCTTATAAGTTTCAAATCATCTTTCAAACAACTAAAATCGAAGGAAAAATGCATTAGCTAATTAAAAAATATAGTGATCATGATGTTATGCATAGTGATATATCACTATCGACTATAAAATTATGGTGATAATTACCTCGGGAAATAAATGTTAAACATATATATAAAGTGAATTTAAGATGTTATTATATATATCAGGTGGTTAAATTAAGAAGAACATGGTAATATATATATTTCATAGATGTTGACTCAAAAATCATAAATCACATAATTGCAGGTAAGAAAATAATATATACCTGGTAATTCATTAATCCAATGGTGGATTCAATTAAAAGAATGAACTCTCAAGGGTTGTAGTCTGTAGACATTGAGGGATCATTTTCTTGGAATGAAATAATCATTAATATTTTAAGGAAAAGAAGACCGATCTAAATTTGTAAGATAGATGGGACGATATCAATGGACCCTCTATATGATTTGCTAGGTATGAAGAACTAAGGCGGCTAGTTGTTGAAATTCAAGCTGTAAATTTAAACCCTCATTTTGTTTCAATGGGATTATATATATATATATATGACGTTTGAGTCAGGGTAGTCGTGTAGGGTTTACATGAAACCCTAAAATTATCGGACAAATTTATCCTGTTCGTGAAAATATAATTTCAATTTATGTATAACTTATAACCATAGCAATAAGCTCTCAAAAAAAAAAAATAGTCTCTCATCAAAAACAAAGAACCCTAATAATAACCCTTCCCTTCCCTTACCTAGTTTCCTCCTTTTTCCGGCATTAGGGAGGCCTTCTTTATGTTATACCCTCATCCCCCATCGTACATATCATCATCTCCCATCGATTTTTCTTTATCTCCCATCCCTATTTAAGATCTTTGGTCGCATTTCCTTACTTTTGACCTCTTTTTGGCGGTAGTGTCGGGAACTGGCTGTGGTGGTGTGGATTGACAATTGATCAGTGCTTCGGGTAAATTTTCCGAAACTTCATACATGTTACTTCCTGTTTAGAAATTTTGAGCTATGTTTGAATTTCAAAATTTTTATGGACATGAGTACCGGTGGTTGCTGCAGAAGCTTAGGGTTTGTCCCTCTCCTTCGCCCTTTTCTATTTGGATCATACGTATGATTATTTGACTAGTCTCTTTCCCTTCAAGTGCACTTCATGAATTCTATTTTTGTATACTATTAAGGTGAAAATTTTGTTGTCTATGTGTGTTGTCAGAGACAATACCAACAATAATAGTATGCATATCCACTTAAATTTTTAGTTGTACATGGAGGGCTACTTTGTCGATTGTCATTGAGCTAACGTTCACTTTGTTCAAGATTTTCCATCTGAGGAAGTAGCAAATACTAGTGGCAATATGAAGCGGATGATCTTATGTTTTGATTCAATCCCTACGGTTATATGACCAAGTTTTCTATTCCCTTGAATATGCAACAAGTGTAATTATTCTACTTTTATTTTCAGGATCCTTCCTGCCTATACAATTGAACTTTCTACAGTTGTATCATCTTTGGCTTGTCTATTTAGTCTCTTGTTTTATTAGATACTTTTACATAATTTTAGTTATGGTACTTATATTTAATTTTTAGACATTCAACGTTGAATACCTCATTTTAAGAAAAATGATAGGAAATAATTAGAATATTCAGACTATTTATCTTGGATGGATATAATCGTCATTGAGTGTAATCTTTAGAATCATGTCATTATCCAAAAAAAAAGGTTTATGTACAGAATCAGTAATGACCCAATGAGGAGAAAAAAATACAAATTTTTTAATGAGAAAAATATTAACCGAACAAAATGATAATAATCCAGGGATGGTCCATGTAATTATCCATAAATAAAGAATATAAAATGAAAATAAAAGTCTCTTAATTGCATGACAAGCAATCCAATTAATTTTTTATTCATCAATTTTCAAGCACAAGTAGGATAGCACATTTTGTTGTATTTTAAGGAATAGCGTTTGTTGGTAACTTTAGTTGTGGTGTTTAATGGAATTCATAATGCATTATTTCTCTCCTGTCCAATTGAATAAGAATTTTTCTTAATAATTAAAGTACAACCTTAAAAAACATATAAAGACAAATCCAAATATTTATGAAATTAACATGGTATATAATGATGCCCGAAACAGCTGAGTTGTAAGATAGAGGGGAGGATAGCAAATAGATCCTCTATATGTTTTGCTAGCTATGAAGAACCAAGGTTGTTAGCTACTCGTTGACATTGAAGTCTTATATATATGAACCCTCATTTTTTTTGATGGGATTATATATAAACTTTGAATCGGTGTAGACGCGCAGGGTTTAAGTGAAAATAATCAGACAAACTTATCCTTTCAGTGATAATGTAATTTTAACATTTTATGTATAACTTATATTTATAATAATAAGTTCTATAAAAAATCAGTTATGATAGGAAAAAAATTAAAAATTATTTTATCAGAGAAACATGAACAGAACAAAGAGAGTAATAAATTAATAATTCAGGAACTGTCAATATAATTATCCATAAAGAAAAGATCATAAAGTGAAAATAAAAGCCTATTGTATGACAAGCAATCCAGTTAATTTCGATGCAATCTAATTTTTTTAGGCACGATTAGGATAGCAAATTTTTTATTGTGTGATGGGGAATGGTGTTGTTGACTTTAGTTGTCGTAGTTTAATAGAATTTGATAAATAGTTGGGCTAGAACTGAGAGATTAATTTCGTTAAGAAAAAACTAAGAAAAAAAACTGAAAATTGAATAGCTTATGCTTTAGATATGTCTTGTAATCATGCTAGACTTATACCTTTTCCCTTGTCCAATTGGATATGAGTTCTCCAATCATTCATATTCTTTCCAGAATCATCATCAGGATCAGGTTCTCCATTTATTTTAACTCCAGAATCATCAAGATCAGGCTCTCCAATCATATTATTTCCTGAATCATCAGGATCAAGTTCTTTTAGACATTTTAGAGCTGTTGTTGGCAGGTGCATCGGTCAATCGACGATAAGCGGCAATCATGGAAGAAGCACGGGCACTTGTGAGCATATCGGACATATTTCCTCCAAGGTTTTGAGAAAAAGTCATAATTTTTTCAAACTCAAAGTCGTCGTCATCATTTTCTTCTGGCTGCCCGACTTTTGCTCAAGGTATAGCCTTTTGATTTAGTCCAATCTAAACTAGCAGCTTCCTGGTTTAATTGCCCGGAGAAAAAATAAAAATAGAATCAAGCTTCACCAACTGCAAAATAACAAAAATTCGAAACACCCAAACAAACTAGTGTTACCTGCTTGTCCAGAGCATAAAAGCTTGCATCATGTTCTGAGTATATCATGTGAGCCTGATATATTAAAGCTATTTGTTGGAAAATTGTGGTTTGTTAGTGATTAATTTTTGTTAAATAATCAATAAGAAAGGAGGATTTCTTTGCAAGTAAAAAGCATTGTATACCAAATGGTTTAAAACCATTGGTTACTTAAAAAACACAAGAAGTTAGTACAAGAATTTCAGAACTGGAAATTATGATCATATGCGGTTTGAAAATTATTTCAGGTAAATGGATATAGTTTTAAGATAGGTTTATATACTATGAAAGTATACATCTTATGGTTTCTTTTGATATTAAATTCAACCAAAACTGGATTTATTTGAGCCAAACAATTTTGAACCAAAGTTTGGATTCAAATAGAAGCAAAAAATCCGAAAATAGTATAATATTTTGAAAATGTGCGTTTTCAATAAAATAAACAATTATATCTATTCATACATTTGCCTAAATAAATGAGATGTTTTATTTCATTTACATACACATAAGGTATCAAGTTGCTTGTGTTCGTACAAATGGAAGTAATAATTTGCGATTCAAAAAAAATTCTGGAAAAGCAAGCTCTCTGTATGGGCTTATTTGTAAGAACAAAAGATTTTACGGACTTTCTTCAAGAAAAACAAATTTTTAAGGGAAATCTTCGTACTTATGGCAGAAATGATGTTGTACAACAAGATCAATGGTTGAGATTGAGGGAGAGGGAGTGGAGATTAAGCAATAGCTTTTATAGTTTTAAATTGAAAAAGATTGAGAAATTATGTGATTGGTTTGTGTTAAAGTGAGATTTTATATTTTTGGCTCTAAAGCTTATTGTAATGGTTGTGCGACATGTATGAAATTATGGATTTTTAAGTTATGTCAAAATGTAGCAGAAGCAATTTTGTTTTTTTATTTTTCTATTTTTTGACAACTAAATTAGTTTGTTAGCTAGGTGTGTTTATGAATCAAAAATCTCATCTTTTATTACTCTCAAAGCCTAATCACGACCACCACTTCATATCCATCCTTTAAATCTATGTTTTCAAACCCCGAAGTTAGAAAGAAAAAAAAAGCTCTCTGTTTTTGTTTTAAGCAGGGACCAAAATGCAAGTTTTCAAAGATTCGGGAAAAAACATCATCTTCTCCAAAAGAACAAAGACATGAACGACAAAAAACTTCAAACATTCAGAGATAGTGCCGCCATCTCGAGAACCCGGCTTTCATCACATACATGTCTATAAGAATATAAATGAAGTTTGAAAGTTTAAATTCGTAAAGAAAAACTAAAAGAAAAAATTCAAATTCTTTTACAGAAAAACATTAACCGAACAAAATGATAACAATACAGGCACTGCCCATGCAATTAATTATCTATAACAAAAAAGTGTATAAATAAAATTAAAAGCCTATTAATTGTATGACAAACAATCTAATTAATTTTGATTTACCATTTTTCAAGCACTGCCACGGTAGCTCATTTTGTTGTGTGATGAAAAATAACATTGTTGGTGAGTTTAGTTAAAAAGAATTGATAATGCCTTCTCCTTTGTCCAAATGGATAAGAGTTTTTCTTTATAATGAAACTACGTAAAACCATAAGAATAAAAAATAAAAATCCAGTTGTGTATGAAATTAAAACGGTACATGACGCAAGATAGCTTATTGGCAGCTATCACTTCACATTCTTCAAACATCTAACATAAATAACAGGTACATATTCATGTATGTATGTAACTTAAACATCAAGAAAAATCTAGCAATTGCTTTTTCGAGCAAGAAGAAGATTGGTTTCTAGTCAGCAACACTAAGTAGAGATTTTCGCTACTCTAGCCGCTATCAATGTATTCTCGCAAAGATGGAAGTGAACATTTTTCCTATTTTAAGTTGCTTGTCCTCGATTTATCTGTTAATTTATAAATTGCTAAAGATCATCGCACGTAACTAAAAAATGGAATGCAATTCATTGAAAATTAACTAAAATTGAATATATTCATATATCTAGGTATTCAATATATTCAAAGTTAATACAACTACAAAGTTGTTATAGACAAATATAATTGACTCATTAACAAGATTACATCTATCGAGCTTAAATTGAATGCAAAATGCTTTTGACTCAATATCTACTTTTCTATTTGTCGAACCAATGACTACAACTTTTTTGTATTGCTCATATCCATGAATCTGCAAAATGCCAAACGTATTTTATCAAGTGTATCAAAATTGCTTATGATACACATAATTAGTCAAATAAGCTTGACTCATTAGTCATTACACATGCATAAAAATTTAAATGATATGTAACATAGTTAGGTTAAGGTTATTTTTATGTCAAGAAAGATATAACTAGTTTAGGGTCGTCACCAATGAATTCTCTGAATTTCAATGATAACATAGTTGAATTTCATAATTTCAACTCTAGCCCTTATAATTTCTAAATCATCTTTCAAACAACCAAAGTCGAAGGCAAAATGCATTATCTAATTAAATAATATAGTGATCATCATGTTATGCACATTGATATATGACTATTCCATAGCAAAAGTAAGGTGATAATCTTGGAAAATAAATGTTAAATATGTATATAAGTGAATTTAAGAAGAATGTTGTGATATATATATTTCCTGGATCTTGAATGCTTAAAAATCATAAATCACATAGTTCTATGTAAGAAAATAATATGTACCTGGTAAATCATTAATCCGATGTCAGAGAGCATTAAAAGTATGATCTCTCTTGGATTGTAGTCCGTGTAACATTGAGGGATCATTTTCTTGCAATGGAATAATCATCAATATTATTTAAGGAAAATAAAAGTCGATCTAAATTTGTAAGATAGATGGGACGATAGCTATGGACCCTCTATATGCTTTGGTAGCTATGAAAAACTAAGGCGACCACTCGTTGAAATTGAAGTTGTATGAACCCTCATTTTATTTCGATAGAATTATTTATAATATTTGAGTCGGTGTAGCCGTGTAGGGTTTACATGAAATCCTAAAATAATCAGAAAAATTTGTCCTTTCCGTGAAAATATAATTTTAATTTTTTATGCACAACTATCAATAATTTCTCTTAAAAAAAAAGGATTCTCTCATCAAAAACTACAAAACCCTAATAATTACCATCCCCTTCCCTGACGTTGCCTCCTTTTTCCGGCAGCGGGGATGCCCACTTTTCTGTTATAGCCTCCTCTCTCATCTTGCATGTCTTCATCTCCCAATGATTTCCCTTTCTCTTCTATCCCTACCTCATATATTCAGTTTCAACTTTTCCCTCCATTCCATGGTGTGGCGGCATTAAAGGCCTGTCATTCTAGCGCTTGTTTTGATTCGGTGGTGGGTGTTCGATTGTGGTGTCTCTAGTTTCGCTGCTATCACTCATCTCCTCCATGGTTTATTCATCGATGATCTGGTCTACTTTCTTTAGTCCGATCTGACCCACCTTTGTGTGGTTGTGGCAACAATTTTTTCTCAATTTCATTCCCTTACTTTTGACCTCCTTTTGGTAGTGGTATCGGCAGCTGGCTCTGGTGGCATTGATTGACATTGTTTTAGTGCCTCATGTATATTTTTTTTGGACTTTAGTCACATCATTTATTATTTAGAAACTTTGAAAATCTGAGTAGTATTTCATAATTTTGATGAACATGAGTAGTGATTGCTTCAAAAGCCTTGAGACTTTGTCTCTCTCCTTCCCCCCTTTTATTATTTTTGATCATATGTAGGATCATTTGACTAGTCCCTTTCCCTTGAAGTGTACTTTTTTTAGTTTGGTTCTTGTATACTATTATAGTAAAAACTTAATTTTTCGGTCTAGGTTTGTCGTAGACACTGACAACAGTAATAGTATACATTGAAATTTGATGGCTCTAACTCTTTTTCACTAAGTCACCTAAGAGGCAACTTAACCAGTTATAACTCAAACCTAATCTATCAATCACTTATATAATCTTGATTTTATCGAAGTGATTGATTAGATGTATAAATGATATACTTAAGAATAAACTCAACATAGATATAAAATCCTATTCTTAAGCGAGATATTAAATAACAGTGGATAATCAACCAGTACTATCTCACATATTACAGTAAAGTACTTAAATTAAAATCTAAGAACGATAACTGTAAAGCAATAGTACGATATAACTAACACAGTTTATAATCGATAATCTAAAAATCATTCTGAGTACGATAAACTATGAAAGATATACTAGTACTTGGTCAGTAGCAACTGGACCAGTACTTACAACCAACTTACAACCTACAGATAAATTAAGTGATGTGAATAGTGTAAAGTGAGTTCAGTAGGAACTAAACCAGAACTTACAGAGGACTCCTAAGCTCATGCTGATGCACCATAGTTGAGTAAGTTGATGTCGCCTAACTCCTTCCTCTGGATGACGATAGTGATCGTGACGTAGCGTTCTCAAGTGTCGAACTAACTCAATCAATCCGATCCTGAGTTAGTGCCCTTCTAGACTGATTCAGTTGAGTTGATACTAAACTAGAATCATCAGATCTAACTCAGTTAAGTGATTACTAAATCAGACACGTCAACAATAGTTGTGAATATGATCTATAGATGTGGTGATATAAAGATCTAATGGGTTGTTTGTGCTACGAACTGTATGAGTTGAAAGTCTCTCAAAGTTGAATGCAATTGTGATTGAGACTTTAAGCGAATGAATCAGTTATAACTATTGGAGTTAAACTGATTCGATCTACTGACATATAAAAGATAAGTCACTCGAAGACTGGTGTCGAGGTTTAGAGACTTATAAACAAATCAAACAAATGATATTTAGTTAAACGTGTAGTGTTGATTTGAACGATAGTTGTAACACCTCAACGAGTAACGACTCAACCAGTTGTTACGATTGGCGTATATGTTAACAATCCTGAAACAAATATGGATTTACTCACACTTGTAAAACGTGATTGAATGGATAGAGCAGTTCTCACTTAGATTAGATCGAACTGTTGGAGCATATAAACGTTGTTGAATTTTGGCACATTAAGCAAAACAAAGAATAGTAAAGATTAAACATGAGAGATTCAATACGAAACAAATACACCCTTGTTTAATTTATTGATAATAATATATCGCGGTTCGGTGCTATAAAAAACACCTACGTCTACGGACCAAAAGGGCCGGGTAGTAGTTCTTACAATTAGGAGACTAATATTCCCAAATTACCTAGATGCTATGTAGAAGCCACACAGTAAGACTATATCGAGTAATTCGATTATCTCCTATGCAAATACTAGACCTAGGACAAACCTATTTTAGGATGCTACCAAACTTAGTCAACGACCAGTTAGTAATCTCGATCTCTAGACACCACTTTTTAGGAATTGGATAATCTATGAGAACAAACAGAGGCTAGAGTGGAATGGACGTCACTCTACCTTGATCCTCGTTGATGCGCTGTTTGTGCAAAAAGTTCTGATGAAAAACCATCTTCAATTTATACTCCTTTAGTTCCTTGTTCATCACTCATACTCATGATAATGAGAATGATACGATCTGATTTGATTCAATTACCCAATCCTTGACTTTCCTATCTAGTAGAGTGCTTGGTTTCCAAGAAGCAGATCACGATCTTTGTTTCCTTATTTAGCGCCATGAGTTGTATCCAGGTCAACGATCTCAGCTTGCATCTTTTGATTGAATTGAGTCCATCGATCTCTCCATGTCATTGATCTCGCATGATTTATTAAGTTAGCACAGGAATCGTTGATATATCCATGTCACCAATCTCTCTGTAGATAGGATCTCTTCTTCAAATAATTATTTTATTAGTCAAAACCATGTATTATCATCTATTGTCCTCGCTACGTTAAATCATCTATTGTTCTTCAAATAATTGAGTCCATCGAACTCTCCATGTCATCTATTGTCCAGGTTATAGCGTACATCATCTATTGTCCTTGCTACGTTAAATCATGTAGTACGTTTGAGGACTGCATCATTCAGACTGTGCCAATTAATACTAATTGGTCGAGATTTTGGAGTAAACCCTGGTGGATACTTTGCTTCTAATTCCGAAGATGAGTGGGTTTGAGCATAGATCATCCTGTGAACATATGAGGTGTTCTTTTCATGCTGATTAGCTCTACCAAGATGTGTAAATTGATGAACTAGAGTAGACAATCCCTGTTTAGGATTACGTAGTCTGAGTTATCCTTCATATGCTCTGGTTATTGAGGGACTTGGAAAGTATCAACATCCTTCTCATCGTAAAAGTTTTGTTCAACAATGGACTATCTGTATTGCTGATTGTTTTACCAACATCTAGATCGTCATCAAACACCAATTTCTTCTTAGTTAATCCATGTATAGCAAATGGTTGCTCAAACTTTATGAATTTTTGACTATTTCCTCTAGATCCCGAGTTTCTTGACTGTGAAGTCATGGTTAGTGATAATTAAAGACAAAACTCTTTTTTAGCTTTTATACTAGTTTATAAAAATGCTTTTCTTCCATTTTAGAATAACTTAAATTTGTCTTCTCTTTTAGTCTACAGAAATAACTATACAATCTTTTATTTCCTATTCTACGGAAGTACATTATTATTCTTACCTATTGGTTTCTGTGTCACACCGTTCTCCCCAAGTCTTTTTTGATTCTTCTTCTTCTTCAATATCTGTTAATACCATCCATTCAGTCGCCTTGAGAAGACATTTGACCCTATGACTTTCTCTAACTTCATCATTACATCCTCCCTTCTTAATTAGTTGATATCTTCCACTTTCCATCTTTACTTCAAGAAAAATTACTCTATTTTCGTCATCAAATGCTTTGCACCAAGTTCCATCGTATTTAACTATCAGCCTCTCTTCTCCTAAAAATTTGATGTTTATCACATTTTTCTCTAGACTTTCCACATGCATTATGTTTTCTAGAAGATTTTCATGAATGTATGTACCCTTACCAAGGACCCTTATTTGTGATCTAATATGAGTGATGTAGTTGATTTGCTCGAAAGACACATATTGCTCAAGAAGATCTCGTGTCTTGTGAGATGGAAGTTACTAATGTCATCAAAGAACCATGTATCCCTGAGTTGATCATTGTACTCCTGATATTTGTCTGCTTTTCTCTTTCTTTCTTGGACGATTCGTCCTAACTCCCTTACTAGCTAACTTTCTCGAAGGGTTGAATCAGCTAGTTGTCCTTTTAGAGTAGATATTTCCTTTTCATTTTGGTCTATTACTTCATAAGCAGCAACAAGTTCCTCATTTATTCATTCATTTTGTGCTTGTAGTTCTTTGAGGAAAATCAAGCTTTCATCGGTTATAGCATCACTTGTGTTTTCATCTGTGGAGTCCTCAGTAGTTGCCATATACATTCTTGTAACTCTCCTTTCATTGTTTTTCATCCATTTGTATATGCCATCTTTTGTTCTTTCTCTAACCATGACTATTTCATCATGTTGATTTCTGATTACACAACCTACTAATACTTAATATATTTTTCTATAAATTTTCTACCAATAAAACAAAGTTTATCCTTACAGAGGGGTGAAGGTTCATCTGATTCTTCTCTCTTTTCCACTTTCGTATATGATGCTTCCTTCAGTACTTACTAGAGATTCTAGTGTATTCCTTTCTCTAGTCATATGCATTCTACAAGTGATGTACAAGAATGATTTCGTATCGACTTCATTATCTGTACTAAAACTCCCCTACACAACCAATTTCTCTAGACTTCTTCTCGGCATTTGTCCTAATTTAGTTAGTTCCTTCTGGTGAATCTGATTCTTGACAAGAGTACATTTGTCATATGTATGTCCCTTCTTTCTACGATAAGTGCATTTCTTATTCCTCTATTCTTCCTTTTTAACATGTCTTTTCCGTTCCGTTTTGCATATTGAAAGTACTCGTTCTTTAAGTCTAGAATACACTTGATGTTACTTCTTCAGTGAGCATTTCCTTCTATCTTCAATATTTCTTGACCATAACATCTAGTTCTTTAGTAGTTGAATCTAGTTGGTTCTGTAGACTCCTCACTTGTTGTTTGAGATCAAGTTTCATGATATACCAGTCTTCAATGAACTTGTCTTCTAGTTCCTTAAACTCTTGTTGGAAATATCCATCTCTTTTGTTAATTAGGTCTTCATAGCTTTGAACTGTCATTTCTAACTGCTTTTGCAGATCGAGAACATGTTTATTTATATCTAGCTCTAGACCTAACCATTTTTCTATGAAGTGCTCCTTCTATCGTATGAATTCTAGTTGAAACTCTTCTTCTCTTCTGTTGATTTCATATCTCATCACCATTTCGTCCATATATCTTCTGAGTTCATTATTTTCTTTGATTACCACCTAGTTTTCATGCTTAAGACTTTACAAGGTTGTGAACACAAATTCTTTCAGGCTATCTTTATCAAAATTAAGTACGTCGTAAAAAAATTATTTCGTGTCAAAGATACTACCTAAAGTTATGACTGTGTCTGTAGAGTGATCACTTGTACTTTCTCTCGCATTTTCTTCTGATCACGCTTCAACACATGAAACTTCTTCTTTAGATAGAGAACCTTGTGGAGATGATTCTCTACACCCTTATGAGCTTCCATCAATTGTTCCAAAACAGCATATCTATTTGGAGTTTGAACAGTAATTATCTTGTTCCTTCTTAGTCAAGTTCTTGTAGTCCTTTTGATTTGAGACTTTTTCATAATCTGACCATTCTTCCTCACAATCAAAATAGTGTTCTTCTCTGTCAGATTCTGAAGCAATTAGAGTAGGTCTTTCTTGCTGTAATATTTCTAATCTCTTGAACCACAATTTTAATTTAAGCTAAGACATCCAACTTGTACAATTCTGGGATTCTTCTTCTCTCTCGATGATACTTTGTTTATCACACAGCTCTTCGAGTTCTTGATCAATTGACTTCCCATTTTTAAAGAAGTTCAATATTCCATTATTATCCATGCCTCCTTCTTCTTCACTTTTATTGCTATAGTTTTTCACTCCTTTTTCCTGATTCCGATTTTGATTCTTAGAACTTGCTTTAGTATGATAGCTTCTTTCATCATCCAAAGAGGAAGATAAAGACGAGAGATTACTATCACTGTCATCAGTCAACTGTGCCTTGTAAGATCTATTTTTGTTCTTCTTCTTTAGAGTATTGGTACACTTTGCTCTTAAGTGTCCATATCCTTTGCATTCATTGCATTGTATCTTCTTTTTGTAATCTTCATTCTCATTTTCGAAAGAAATCGAAGAGTTGTCTTTCCTTTTTGGTCTATACCTATTTGGTTTTTTGTGTCCATGATTCCTTCATTTGAGTTCTTGATTAAGATTCTTTGTAAGTAGTGCCAGAGATTCAATGATTGTTCCATCTGATACTATCTTTGTACCTTTTGACCCAGACGCTTCTGCACTAAATGCTAGATTTTTCTCTCCTTGTCTCTTTTCAGTCTTCTCCATGTTCTTCAATTCATATGCATTAAGGTTTCTAACGAGTTTTGCATAAGGGATTGTAATTAGATCACTTGATTCTTCTATGACGGTGACCTTTGGTGTGAAGTCATCTGTGAGTGTTCTTGCAACTTTGCTAACCAAGGTTTCATTAGAAATTGGTTCTCCTAAAGATGATGCTTCGCTAACCAGATCCATTATTCTTGCACTATACATGTCAATGCTTTCTCCATCCTTCATTGCAAACTTTCGAACTTCGATTGAACCATTTGTAGTTTTACTTTTCTAACTTTCTTGGTTCCTTCAAATATGGTTTGGAGTGTAAACCAGACTTTGTGTGTTGTATGTAGAGCTGATACTAAACTAAATATGTCTATTACAATGGCACTTAGTAGCTCTCTTCCCTTCTCATTGTCACTTAGTTCACTTTCTTCTTTTGGTACTACTTCTCCATCAGTTGATCTCTTCATTAGTTTAGTCCACTTTGTGTCTATTACATCGATGTAGTTACGATCAATACCTTTATGATAGTGAATCATCCTTGACTTCCAATAATCGTAGTTATCATCGTTTAGTATGGGTGCTAAGTTAGGTGAAGGTCCTAATTCCATGATTTTATCCGCTTTAGGGCTTGATCTCACCGAATTAGTTCACTTTAGTTGATCTCTTCACCGCTTTAGTTGCTCTCTTCTCTTCTCATCGTCACTTAGTTCACTTTCTTCTTTTGATACTACTTTTCCACCAGTTGATCTCTTCATTGGTTTAGTCCACTTGGTGTCTATTACATCGGTGTAGTTACGATCAATACCTTTAGGATAGTGAATCATCCTTGACTTCCAATAACCGTAGTTGTCACCGTTTAGCATGGGTGCTAAGTTAGGTGAAAGTCCGACTTCCATGACTTTATCCGCTTTAGGGCTTGATCTCACCAAATTAGTTCACTTTAGTTGATCTCTTCACCGCTTTAGTTGCTCTCTTCTCTTCTCATCGTCACTTAGTTTACTTTCTTCTTTTGGTACTACTTCTCCACTAGTTGATCTCTTCATTGGTTTAGTCTACTTGGTGTCTATTACATCTATGTAGTTACGATCAATACCTTTAAGATAGTGAATCATCATTGACTTCCAATAACCGTGTTATCACCGTTTAGCATGAGTGTTAAGTTAGGTGAAGATCCTACTTCCATGATTTTATCCGCTTTAGGGCTTGATCTCACCGAATTACGTTAAGGTGCCTGCTCTGAAACCAATTGAAATTTGCTAGCCCTAACTATTTTCGACTAAGTCGTCTAAGAGGCAATTTAACCATTTACAACTCAAACCTAATCTAACAATCACTTATATATAGTCTCGATTTTATCGAAGTGATTGATTAGATGTACAAATGATCTACTTATGAATAAACTCAACATAAATATAAAATCATATTCTTAAGCTAGATACTAAATAACAGCGGATAATCAATTAGTACTATCTGAACATATTATAGTTAACTACTTAAATTCAAATCTAAGAACGATAACTATAAAGCAATAGTACGATATAACTAACACAATTTATAATCGATAATCTAATAATAATTATGAGTATGATAAACTATGAAAGATAAATTAGTACTTGGTCAGTAGCAATTGGACCGGTACTTACAACCAGGTTACAACCTACAGATGAATTAAGTGATGTGAATAGGGTAAAGTGAGTTCAGTAAGAATTGAACCAGAACTCATAATAGACTCCTAAGCTCCTGCTGATGCACCTTAGTTGAGTAGGCTGATGATGCCTAAGTCCTTCCTCTGGATGACGATAATGATCGTGACTTAGCATTCTCAAGTGTTGAACTAACTCAGTCAATCTGATCCTGGGTTAGTGCCCTTCTAGACTGATTTAATTGACTTAATAATGAACAAGAATCTTCAGATCTGACTCAGTTAAATGATTACTAAATCAGACATGTCACAACAGTTGTGAACATGTGGATCTACATATTAGGTGATCTAAAGATCTAATGGGCCATTTATGCTATGAACCGTATGAGTTGAAAGTCTCTCTAAGTCGAATGCAATTGTGATTGAGACTTTAAGGAAATGAATCAGTTGTAACTATTGGAGTTAAATTGATTCAATCTACTGACATATAAAATTTAAATATCTCGAAGAACGATGTCGAGGTTTAGAGACTTATAAACAAATCAAACAAATGATATTTAGATAAACATGCAATGTTGATTTGAATGATAGGTGTAACACCTCAACGAGTAGCGAACTGACAAGTGGTTACTACTGGCGGATATGTTAATAATCGTGAAACAAATATGGATTTGCTCAGACTTGTAAAATACGATTGAATGGATAGAACAGTTCTCACTTAGATTGGATCGAACTGTTGGAGCATATAAATGTTGTGGGATTTTGCCACAAAATAGATTAAACAAAATAAAGAATAGTAGAGACTAAACGCGAGAGATGCACTACGAAAATTAAGAAGATTTTTTCTATATATGTATTATAATAATAAAAGTATATAATTTGTTTAGTTTAGGAAACAAAATATCAAAAGAAAAGAAAAATAATTGCTAGAATATTATTATTACACAAAAAGAAAACTCAATATTTTATTTTTATTTCAGTCAAGTATAAATAAACACGTTTTAGCTAGGTTATTCTAAATAAACATGGAATCACGCTCTGACAATACATAAACAAAATGGCCGGTAAACTCTAAGGAAACACTTGAGCCTGAAGACTGTTATGCAAAATTAAGTTAGTATCGCTAAAAAGATATCAAGAAGAAACTCATTAAAGAAAAGATCAAGTTGGTACTTTACAGTCCACAAACTGCTAGTCCAATCAATAAGAGAAATCCCTATAATGGCATCTATTCCTGTTTATCTCACTAGATGGACTTAGATAGTGATAAGGATTCATGTTCAGATACTCTAAATTATCAATAAAGGATAAGGAATCAGCTTCATCAAACCCCTATTTCTCAACATAAATTATTGTTTGCTCAAGCTGGATCTTCAACAAAGCCAAAAACCAGGTGTGTACCGGGTTTTTCTCCTTATCCTATTCCTCCTAAGAAGTGCTAGAATATAACTACAAACGATGAACTCAATCCCAATGATGGATCTGCTAACAAGGGGATTGAAAACAAACAAGGTAACATGGAAGCATTGAAGGGATCAGACTCTGGGGGTTTTACGATGATCATTGGAAAAACAGCCATAAAAAGTCTGGAGGAAAAGAACAAGTACCTACGCAGGAAAATCAAGCTAAATATAGATATCATCAAGGAATTTTAGTGGTGAATAGTTTCAGGGGATTTTTTATTAGATTGTTTTGTTTTTTTTTCAAGTTACTAAGACATTAAGAGGGAGTCCTATCTTTTATAAGTTTGTTTTGGTTTTATCTTTTTGAAAGGGAATCCTCTTTTTTTAGTTCATAAGTTCAGAGGGAGTTAGTCCTTCCATATTTCAATTTTGAATAAATCTTTGTCCCTTTTTGTCAAAAAGAGAGAGAACAATGAAACAATGATTGCTGTTGATTGTTTGGTTTATTTATTTCATGGTTATGTTTTGTCAAAAAGTGCCAAAGGAGGAGATTGTGAATGCATACAAATAGTGCATATAGGTCGACTCCCATTGTTCACATGTTATTACATTTTGACTTATTAAATAAAATTAGTCATAAGAGTATTGATGTATAATATATGCTTTTGACTAAGAAAATAAATATTTGGGATCGTGGATTATTGACATGAACAAATCAACAGTTGACATGAATCAATATCATGGAAGAATCGATGGAATAAAAAGCAAATCATACGAGATCGATGACATGGAGGAATCGACGACATGGATTAAAAGAAAATCAGATTGATGACATGGAACATTCGATGAATCGGGAGCAAACTGTGGTCAATGATTCACAAGGCTAAATAAGGAAAAAGGATCGTGATCTATTTCTTGCAGAACAAGCAATACTGAAAAGGAAAGTTGAAGATTGGATAATAAAAGTGTATCAGATAATATCATCTTCATTATCATGATCATGAGTGACGATCAAGGCATAAGAGGATATAAATAGAAGACGATCTCTCTACAAGGAGACTTTGCACAAACAGAGCACAAAAATGATTCTAAGTAGAGTGACGTCTATTCCACTCTAGCCTTCGTTTGTTACCATAAGTTATCCAATTCCAAAGAGTGATGTGTCGATATCGAGAGTACTAGCCGGTCATTGGCTTAGTTTGATAGGATCCTAAAATAGGTTGGTCTTAGGTCTAGAATTAACATAAGAGATAATCAAATTAGGAATCAAAGTGTTGTCGTGTGGCTTATACACGACATCTGAGTAATTTGGGAATATTACTCTCCCCATTGTAAGAAACTTCTACCCCGTCCTTTTGGTCCGCGGACATAAGTGTTGTTTATAGTATTGAACCGCGATATATTATTATCAATAAATTTAAACAAGGCATATTTGTTTCATACTGAATCTCTCACGTTATTCTCTACTATTCTTGCTTTTGTTTAATCTATTTTGTGTCAAAATCCAACAACGCTTATATATTCCAACAGTTCGATCTAATCTAAGTGAGAATCGTTATATCCATCTAATTACATTTTACAAGTTTGAGCAAATCTCTATTTGTTTCAGGATTGTTAACGTATCAGCCAATCGTAACAACAGGTCGAGTTCCTACTCGTTGAGGTGTTACATCATTTAAATCAAATCAGCTCGCTTAACTTAATATCGTTCATTTCATTTAGTTATAATTCTTTAAACCTCGACACCAGCCTTCGAGAGACTTATTCTTTATATGTCAGTAGATCATATCAGTTTAACTCTAATAGTTAAGACTAATCCATTCACTTAAAGTCTTAAAGTACAAATACATTTCATTTAGGGAGACTTTCAACAAAAGCAATTCGTATCAAAAACAGCTCGAGTGATCTTTAGATTATCATATCTACAAGATCATACTATTCTCAATTATGGCTGACTTGTCTGATTAAGTGATTATTTAACTGAGTCAGATTAAAAGGTTCTGGTTCAGTATCAACTCAACTGAATTAGATTATATCAACTCAACTGAATCAAATCATATAGGCACTAACTCAATTTCCAATTTACTGAGTTGGTTCGACTTGAAAGACACTAACTCAGGATCTATCTGACCGAGTTAGATCGAAAACCAGAGTAAGGATTTAGGCATCAACAGCTTACTCAACTAAGATGCATCAGCAGGAGCTTAGGAGTTCACTGTAAGTATTTTACAACACTTATTTTATCTATAGATTTTAAGTTGCTTCTAAGTACCGGTCCAATTTCTACTGACCTAGTACTAGTTTATCTTTCACAGTTTAATTATACTCTGATTTAATGATAAGATTATTAGTTATAAGATGTGTTAGGTTTCACCGTACTATTACTTTACAGTTATTATACTTAGATTGTTTTTCTAGTAGTTTAATTATATTGTGTTAGATAGTATTGGTTTGTTATCCATTGTTGTTTAAGTATCTAGCTTAAGAATAGGTTTATCTTTATTGTATCAAGATTATTCTTAAGTTGGTCATTTGTACATCTGATTAATCACTTTGATAAAACCGAGATATATACAAGTGATTTTCAGATTAGGTTTAAGTTGTAACTGGTTAAGTTGCCTCTTAAATAAATTAGTTAAAAAGAATTAGGGCTATCAAATTTCAAATATTATGACACTTTGGGGCATCAGCTGTCACGAGGATTGACAAGCTGGAATGCTTTGACATACAAGATTGAAATAAATTGACTATTGGGATTGATGAAGTGGCATGATCAAATGACATAATTAATAGGTAAAGGATCAGAGATATATCAAAGGCATATTACTTGAGGATCAAGTATCTATAAGAGACAATGGATAAAGATAAAAAGGAAACAAGCCATATCTACTCCATATAAGGAAGTTTTATTTCTTGACTATCAAGTATTTCTTACAAAGGCTACGATTAAAATATCTACTCCATAAAAAGTTAATTTGTGAGAATAAAAAGAAGGAAACTAAATCGACAATAAAAAGAAAACAAAACACGAATCAGTTACTTGAGGATCAAGAATGGAATAAATGGAAAGAAGAGAGCAGCTCGTGAAAAGCAAGATCAAATCATATCACCTCTACCATCAAAGCTAGGAGTAATGATCAAGGCATAAACAAGACTATAAATAAGATACAATTCTCCAGCTATAGGTTTTTGTACAAATAGGACGTCAAGGAGGATTAAGAAAGAGTGTCGAGTATCTCCACTCTATCCTCTGTTTGTTTTTATAGGTTATCTACTTTCTAAAGAGTTGAGAGTAGAGATTGAGAGTACTAGTCTGTGTTGGCTAAGTAAGGTAGGTCCTAAAATAAGTTGGTTTATCTAGGTCTGGCTTTACATAGGATAAAATTGGATTACTAGGATTAGTATAGTTGTGCGACTTGTGCAGAAAGCTCCTAGGTAATTCGAGAAGATTATTCTCCTAATATTATAAGAAACTTCTACCCGACCCAATTGGTCCGCGGACGTAGGTGTCTTTTATATACCGAACCGCAATACATTATTAATAAATAAAGCAAAGGTATTTTTATTTTGTACTGAATCTCTCGTGACAATCTCTATTATTCTTTAAAGTTGTTTAATTTTTTTTTTTTGCCAAAACCCTACAAAGTTTATATACTCCAAGAGTTCAAACTATTCTAAGTGAGAACTCTTCTATCCATCCGTCACGTTTTTGCAATATCGATTGAATCGATATTCCTGTTTTCATATCTGCCCATCGTAACAACTGGTCGAGTCGCTACTCATTGATCTATTACATCTATCATTCAAATCAACACAACACATTTCACTAAGTATCTTTCGTTTGATTTGTTTATAAGTCTCTGAACCTCACCACCAGTCCAAAGAGACTTAACTTTTATACTTTAGTAGATCTAATCAGTTTAACTCCAATACTTATAACTAATACATCCATAAAGTCTCAAGCACAAACAAGTTACACGTAGAGAGACTTTCAACACAAGCAGTTTGTAGTGCAAACAACTCATTAGATCATTAGATCATCATATCTATAGATATAAATTATCACAACTGTAGCTGACGTTCCTAACTTAATATCAACTTAAGTGAATTAGATTTGAAGATTCTGGTTTAGTATCAACTCAACTAAATCAGACCAGACGGCACTAACTTAGTATCAGATTGACTGAGTTAGTTCGACACTTCGACACGCTAAGTCAAAATCATCATCGACATCCAAAGGAAGGACTTAAACATCATCAGCTTATTCAACTAAGGTACATCAGCAGGAGCACAGGAGTCCTTTGTAAGTTCTAGTTTGGTTCCTACTGAACTATCACTACACTCATTATTGCTCTTAGTTTATCTATAGATTGTAAGCTGTCTGTAGGTACTAGTCCATTTTCTACTAACCAAGTACTAGTTTATCTTTCATAGTTTATTGTATTCTAAATTATTAATAAGATTAGTTATTATAAACTGTGTTAGTTCATACAGTACTACTGCTTTACAGTTACCATTCTTAGA
The DNA here is from genome assembly GCF_046630445.1 of Rutidosis leptorrhynchoides. Taxonomy (NCBI): domain Eukaryota; kingdom Viridiplantae; phylum Streptophyta; class Magnoliopsida; order Asterales; family Asteraceae; genus Rutidosis; species Rutidosis leptorrhynchoides. The sequence continues at coordinate 54,198 of NW_027266560.1, read as the reverse complement.
TTTATATTCAAGTAGTTAACTATAATCTGTTTAGCTATTACTGGTTATTTATCTGCTGCTGTTTAGTATCTAGCTTAAGAATATGATTATCTTAATTGTATTTAGATTATTTTTTAACTAGATCTTTTGTATATCTAATCAATCACTTCGATAAAATAGAGATATATATAAGTGGTTGTTAGATTAGGTTTGAGTTGTAACTGGTTAAGTCGCTTCTTAGGTGACTTAGTCGAAAAGAGTTGGGGCTATCAAATTTCAAATTATTTTATTGATTTATAATTGTGTTAAAGGTGATTAATCCGATGTAATCATGTTTGATTGAATAATGTCAATCATAATGTTGCATTATAATATGTACATAAGGTTTTGAATTTTAGTACCGTTGTGTAATACTATTTTTAATAATATAGTACTTTAGTTACTGCTTTCATTTTATACTCTTTTTCGTACAACGTTCAAGCAAATAACCGCCTTGCCTCACTCATTTAATCGTTAATTTTAGAATAATTTGACATGTGCGTTGCCAAATTCTTTGATAACTTGTTCAACTTTATTAAGCAATGAAAAATCTCTCTCTAACATAATAAAATAAAATTAAGGTACGAGTTAAAAACATTACATCTTTTTGTAAATTACAAGGCTACGTACATTTTTAACTATCTGCTTATTATTACAATGTTTGGAAATAAAATATGAAACATAAACTGTGGATAAATTTATTAGAAAATGGGACGCAAAGCCTACCATCCGCAACACTAGCATCATGCCTATTATTCAGTTTTAATAAATTAACCAGAAGTAACCAATGATAGTCTGATGTGGTATATAACTCACTAAAGAACAGACTAACTAAGAGTAATCGGTAAAAATAATTGGTGATATTCATATATAGTATAAAACTCACCATTTGAAGAACAAATTCTCAGATGAATATAACTTCCAGATCTTCACCATCGTGTGGATACCGATAGAGAGACAAAATAATATGATCCTGTGTTTTGTTTTATGCGAATTTTATTTGTTTCCGCTGCTTATATTGATCATGTATGGTGATTGAATCGCATGAAATCCTAGACTGTCAGGACATGTTTAAATGGCACCTCATCTTTAGGCATCACTCCTCGTACTTTATTTTTGTGCCAAGATAGAGGATATCGTTAGGTTAGAGTCGACGTCACCTTAATCATTTATGTGAAATTCAATGTTAGTAGAGAGGAATATCCATAATTTCATCTATAGCCCCTATAAATTTCAAATCATCTTTGAATAAAAGAAAGTCAAAGGCAAAATGCATTAGCTTATTTAGAATATAGTGATCATGATGTTATGCACAGTAATGACTATTGACTAGCAAAATTAAGGTGATCTAGGGAAATAAATGTTACGAGTATACTTTCTTTCATTCTTTGTTTGTTTTTTTCTTAAAAAAAAGTGAATCTAAGATATTTTACAGATCAATGGTTCAAGTAAGAAGAACGTGGTTGATACATATTTTCTCGGTCTTAAATGCTAAAAAAATCACATATGACACCATTATAGCTTGGTAGGCAAGAAAAATAATGCGTACCTGGTAAATCATTAATCCGATACTCGAGAGAATTAAAAAGTATGATCTCTCTTCGATTGTAGTGTCTACACATATGGAGGGATCATTTGATTGCAATGAAATAATCATCAATGTTTTTCAGCAAAAGAAAAGTCGATCTAAATTTTTTAGATAAATGGAATAATAGAAATGGACCCTCTATATTTTTTGCTATATATGAAATCTACGCCTACTCGTTGGAAATTTAATTAAGTTGTGAGAACCTGTTTGTATAGATGGGGTTATATATAATGTTTGAATTGGTGTAGCCGTGTAGGGTTTGCATGAAAGACAAATGTATCCTTTCGTAAAATTATTAATTTCAATATTTATGTGTAACTTATATTTGTAAAAATAAGTTCTATATATTTTGTTGTGTGGTGAGAAATAGCGTTGTTGATGAGTTTAGTTGTGGTAGTTTAAAATAATTGATTATGCCTTCTATCATATCAAATTTTATTAAGAGTTTTTCTTAATAATCAAAGTAAAAACTTAGAAATAAATATAAAAAAATTAAAAATCCAGTTATATATGAAACTAACATGGTAAATGATGGAGAAAATCTGATAATAGAGAGCATTAAAAAGTATGAACTCTCTTCGATTGTAGTGCATAGACATGGAGGGATCATTTGTTTGCAATGATCATCAATGTGTTTTAGCAAAAGAAGTTGATCTAAATTTTTAAGATAGATGGGACAAATAGCTATGGACCTTCTATATTTTTTGCTATCTATGAATTCGACGGCTACTCGTTGGAAATTTAATTAAGTTGTAAGAACCTTTTGTTTGGATGGGATTATATATAATGTTTGAATTGGTGTGGTCATGTAGGGTTTACATGAGAGACAAATGTATCCTTTCGTGAAAATATAATTTCAATGTTTATGTATAACTTATACTTATAACAATATGTTCTATAAAAGAATCATGGATGAAAGGAGAAAAATTATAAATTATTTTATGAGAGACACATGAATCGGTTGAACAAAGTCATAATGATCCAGGAGGCTGCCTATCCATTTATCAGTAACAAAAATAATACAAGATGGAAATAAAGCCTATTAATTGTATGACAAGTAATCCAGTCAATTTTGATTCATCCTTTTTCAAGCACGACGAGGATAGGACATTTTGTTGTGATATTTACTTAATATGAATAATTGTATGACAGGCATCCAAATTTAAACAATAACATAGTTAGGCTAGGTTATTTCTGTGTCAAGAAATGAGATATAATTGTTTTAGGGACATCATCAATGAGTTCTTTGAATTTCAATAACGACATAGAGGAATGTCATAATTTCATCTCTAGCCCTTAGAAACTTCAAATCTTTTTTCAAAAAACTAAACTCGAATGCATTAGGTAATTAAAGATTATAGAGATGATCTTATGCACAGTAGTAACTATTGACTGGCAAAATTAAGATGATAATATTGGGAAATAAATGTTATATATATAACAAAATTGTAGGTAAGAAAATTATATATACCTGGTAAATCATTAATCTATTGCAGAGAGCTTTTAATGTATGAACTCTCCTGGATTGTAGTATGTAGACATTGAGGGATCACTTTCTTGTAATGAAATAATCATCAATGTTTTAAAGGAAAATAAATGTCGTTTAAATTTGTAAGATTGATGGGACGATAGCAATGGACCATCATTTTGTTTTGGTGGGATTATATATAAAGTTTGAATCAGTGTAGCTGTGTAGGGTTTACATGAAATTCTAAAATAATTGGACAAATTTATCATTTTCATGAAAATATAATTTCACTTTTTTATGTATAACTTATAAATATAGCAATAAGTTATCTAAAAAAAACCCCTAATAATAGCCCTTCCCTTATGTTGCCTTCTTTTTTCGGCAGGAGGGAGGCCACTTTTCTATTATACCTTCATTTCCTATCCTCCATGTCGTCATCTATCTTCGGTGAGGCGGTATCAAAAGCCTTTCTTTCTAGCGCTTGTTTTGGTTCAGTGGTGGGTGTTTGATTGTGATGTCTCGAGTCTCACTGATATCCCTCATCTCCTCCATGATTTGCCTGTCAATAGTTGGATCTATTTCTTCTAACCGATTTGACACGCCTACTCATCATTGTGGCTACAAATATTTCTCTGTTACATTCATTTACTTTTGACCTCTTTTTTGTGGTGGTGTCGGCAGCTTCCTGTGGTGGCATGGATTGATATTGGTCTAGTATCTCCGTAAATTTTTTGAAACTTCAAAGATGTCATTTGTTTTTTAGAAACTTAGTATCCGTGTGGTATTTCATTATTTTTATGGACATGAGTGATTGTTGATGCAGAAGCCTACAGTTTGTCTCTCTCCTTCCCCGTTTAGTATTTTGGATCAAATATAAGATCATTTTACTAGTCTCTTTTCCTTCAAGTGTACTTCCTTAATTTGATTCTTGTACACTATTACAGTAAAAAAATTGTTCGCCTAGGTCTGTCGTAGAAAGTGCTAACAATAATAGTATACATCTCTATTTATATTTTTAGTTGCACTTGGAGGGCTAACTTTCTCGATTGCCATTGAGCTATTGCTGATTTTGTTCAAAGTATGTTGTCTTAGGCAATAGCAAATACTAAGAGCAATAATCTCGTGCTTTGAAGTTGATGATCTAATGTTTTGATTCAATCCACTAACTTTTCACGGATGATTACATGACCAAGATTTTTATACCCTCGAATATGCCTCAAGTGTAATTATTATACTTTCATTTTTGAGGATCCTCCTCTCTTACACAAGCATTGAACTTTCTAGAGTACTTGTATCATCTTTATACTTGTGTATTTACTTTTTTATTTTATTATATATTTTTACATAATTGTAGTTAGAGTTTTTGTATTTGATTTATAGACATTCCACCTTGTATATCTTATTATTTTAAGGGCAATGATAGGAAAAAATTAAGATTATCTTAGTTTGACTATAATATTTAGAATCATGTCATTTTCAAAATAAAAATTCTGTTCAAAATCAGCAATGACAACGAAAAAAATTACAAATTTCTTTTATCAAAAAAATATTAATATAAAGTGATAATAATTCAGGGACTGTCCATGCAATTATCCATAACAAAAAGAATATAAAATGAAAATAAAATCTTATTAATTGTATAACAAACAATCCAGTTAATTTTATCATGTTTCAAGCACGACCAGGACAACAAATTTTAGTGTGACGAAGAATGGCCTTGGCGAATTTAGTTACTTGTGGTAGTTTAATAAAGGGAAAAAAACAGATGATTGGCTCACATCACTTTACATTCTTCAAACATCTAACATGAGAAACCTTAACAAATGAAGGAAAAAATGCCGGAATCGATTCTAAATAATGTGTACAGTAAACATAATAGTTACATATTCATGTATGTCTCTCTAACTTGAGCATCAAGCAAAAATATCTAACAATTGCTTTATACGAGCCAGAACCAGAAGATTGGTTTTGTCATGTCTGCAACACTTAGGAGAGCTTTTCGCCTACTCTTGGAGCTATCAATGTATTCTTGCAAAGATGAGTGAACATTTTTCCCATCTTTAGTTTCTTGTCCTCGAATTATCTGTTAAATTTATAAACTGTTGAAACTCGAAACTTAAAAAAGGAATGTTATGCATTGAAAATTATCTAAGGATGAAAAAAAATCACCTTTGATGCCCATGCCCTCTCAACTTGTTCGCATACATCTCTAATATCTCTTCAAGAGAAAGGAGAAAAAGGGAAAATTGGTCATTTCGGTATAACAAACTTACGTTTTCCTGGCTTTCGCCAATTCAAGCAACTCAGATTTTGTAAGTTGATCAAAGAATCAACTAAGTAGACACTTGTTTATTGCATTATTCCATGATTTTGAAGTAATTCAAGTAATGATGTTTTATCTTTTGTCAAAATATTTTTTTTTTAATGATATATATCAAATGTCAAATAGTTATAGATATCTAGGTATTCAATATATTCAAAGAAAGTTATGACAACTACGAAATTGATATAGAGAAATATACTTGACTCATTAGTGAGATTACATATGTCGGGCTTAAATTGAATGCAACAAGCTTTAGACTAATAAAGATTGTTTCATAGAAAAAAATTGTATTTAGTTAATATGAATAAACAATAAAAACCACGAAAATCTATCCAAAAAACTATATGACTCTTTATCAAAATACAAAACATAATTTATCAAGTGTATCAAAATTGCCTATGAAAACTACTATTTCGAGAACTAAGGAGCCTGTCTAATACGCCTCCATGAATCACTTCCAATTGTATAAACTTCAACCATCCTCTTATCAAGTGGCAATCTCCATGAACCACTATTATTACCTTTTCCTCCTCTATGCACCAACCTGACAACCTTAAACTTATTACTTTTTGCACTAAACCCAAACCTAGAAACAACTCTCCTACTAATCTTATAAACCATTTCAATTATTGGCAAAGCCAAGAACACTCTAGTAATGGGATTACAAACCATAATGGAATTGAATGAATAGACATCAGTAGATAATAGTAGGAACCCACGACTGGAATTGAAAGCAACCAAAGCAGAACCGAGAAGCTCATATCTCTAGGGAAAAACTTTAACAGAGTTATTGTTGTCGTTGGCTCTGCTTTCATGGAGCTCAACAAAGTGGAAATGAGCTCTTAGGATTGAAGGGACTTGCCACAAAAGTTCAACAGGATATCATTCGAAATAAAGCTAAGTGAGATGGGTATTTGACGATGATAACAAAAAGTACCATGTTTTTTATACGCACCTCGCATCGAAGACTGATTGAATTAGGATCCACGAGAACACTTCGATTAATAGCTCTTTTGGAAGATCTCAGAGTGTAAGATTACAAAGACATCCAAATTTAAATGATAACATAGTTAAGTTAGTTGATTTCTGTGTCAAGAAAGAAGATACAGTTAGTTTAGGGATGTCACCGATGAATTATGTGAATTTCAATGATACCATAAAAGAATGTAATGATTTCAACTCTAGTCCTTATAAATTTCAAATAATATTTTAAACAACCGAAATCGAAGGGAAAATACATTAGCTAAATAAAGAATATAGTGACCATGATGTATATTATACGCAGAAATGACTATTGATTAGAAAAATTGAGGTGATTATCTAGGGAAATAAATGTTTTGTGTGTGTGAGTGAGTGTTTTAAAGTAGATTTAAGATGTTATTCTACAAATCAACTGGTTAAATTAAGAAGAAGTGGTAATACATATAAAAAAACGTGGTAATATATGTTTCCTAGATCTTGAATGCTCAATAATCATAAATCACAGAGTTGTAGGTAAGAAAATAATATATACCTGGTAAAACATTAATCCGATGCCAGAGACGATTAAAAGAATGAACTCTCTTGGATTGTAGTCTATAGATATTGACAGATCATTTTCTTGCAATGAAATAATCATTAATGTTTTTAAGGAAAATAAGATCGATCTAAATTTGCAAGATAGATAGGACGATAGCATTGGACCCTCTATATGATTTGCAAGGTATGAAGAACTAAGGCGGCTAATCGTTGAAAATGAAGCAGTATATTTGAACCTTCACTTTGTTTCGATAGGATTATATATATATGATGTTTGAGTCAGGGTAGTGGTGTAGGGTTTACATGAAACCCTAAAATTATCGGACAAATTTATCCTTTATGTGAAAATATAATTTCAATTTTTTATGTATAACTTATAACCATAGCAATAAGCTCTTTAAAAAGAAAAAGAAAAAGTAGGAGTCTCTCGTCAAAAACAAAACAACCCTATTAATAACTCTCCCCTTCCCCGTTGCCTCCTTTTTCTGGCAGCGGGGAGGCCCTTTTTATGTTATAACCTCCTCCCCCATCCTCTATATCTTCATCCCCAATTGATTTTCCTTTCTCTCCCATCCCTACTTAAGATCTTTGGTTGCACTTTCTGACTTTTGACCTCCTTTAGAGGGTGGTGTTGGCAACCAAATGTGGTGGTGTGGATTGACATTTGGTCAATGCTTCGGGTAAATTTTCTGGAACTTCAGAAATGTGTTAATTTCATAACTTTTATTGACATGAGTGGTGGTTGTTGTAGAAGCCTAGAATTGTCCCTCTTCATTCCCCTGTTTTATTTGGATCATACCTATGACTAGTTGACTAGTCTCTTTCCCTTCAAGTGCACCTCGTGAATTTGGTTTTTGTAAACTATTAAAACTTTGTTGTCTATATGTGTGGACAGAGATAGTTCCAATAATAATAGTATACACATTTACTTACATTTTTAGTTCCACTTGGAGTGCTGCTTTTGTCGATCGTCATTGAGCTAACTTTCATTTTGTTCAAGGTTTGCCATCTGAGACAGTAGCAAATACTAGTGGCAATTTGAACCTGATGATCTTATGTTTTGACTCAATCCATATTGCTACATGACCAAGATTTTTATGCCCTTGTATATGCCACAAGGCTTATTATTCTACTTTCATTTTCAAGATCATTCCCTCCTATACAAGCATTGAACTTTCTATAATTGTATCATTATAGGCTTGTCTATTTAATTTCCTGTTTTATTAGATACTTTTACATAATTTTAGTTATGGTACTTATATTTGAATTTTTAGACATTCATCCTTGAATACCTAATTTTAAGGGAATGATAGAAAATAATTAGAATATTCAAGCTATTTATCTTGGATGAATATAATTATCATGGACTGTAATCTTTATAATTGTGTCATGAATTGAATAAAAAAAAGTTATATGCAGAATCAGCAATGAGTCAATGACGGAAAATAATATTTCTGTAATGAGAAAAACATTAACCAACCAAAATGATAATAATTCAAGGATTGCCCATGCAATTATCCATAAAAAAGAATAAAAAATGAAAATAAAAGCCTATTAGTTGTATGACAAGCAATTCATTTAATTTTTTATTCATCAATTTTCAAGCACGACTAGGATAGCACATTTTGTCGTGTCATGAGGAATAGCGATGTTCGTGACTTTAGTTGTGGTAGTTTAATAGAATTCATTATGCATTCTCCCCTATATAATTGAATAAGAATTTTTCTTAATAATAAAAATAGAAGCTTAAAAAATGATGAAAACAAAACATCAAATATTTGTGAAATTAACACGATAAATAATGATGTCCTTAGGTGAGAAACCTTAGGTATGTCGACAAAAAATTGTTAGAATTGATTCTAAATAGTATATACTAATTACATATTCATGTATATCCCTAACTTAACATCAAACAAAATCTAGCAATTGCTTTCTTGAACCAGAAGATTGATTCATCAAGTCTGCAACATTGAGTAGAGCTTTTTTGCCTACTATCAGCACTATCAATGTATTCTCGCAAGGATGGCATTGAACTTTTCTCCCATCTTTAGTTGCTTGCCCTCGAATTATCTGTTAAATTTATAAACTTTTGAAGATCATCAAAAAAAATAGAATGTGATGTATTGAAAGTTAACTAAGGATGAAAAATCACCTTTGATGCCCATGACCTCTCAGCTTGTTGGCATATATCTCTAACATCTCTTCCAAACATCTTAAAGGCAAAAAAAGGGCAAAAGATTGACCAAAAACATGAACGAAAGTGCAAAAAGGTCATTTTGATATAACAAACTTACGTTTACGTGGCTTTGGCCGATTCAAGCAACTTAGATTATGTAAGGTGATCAAAGAATCAACTAAGTAGATTTTTTCTTATTGTATTATTCCATGATTTTGAAGTAATTCAAGTAGTGATGTTCTATCTTTTGTCGAATAATAGTTTTTTTTTTTTGGCAAAACTAAGCATTTGGTTCTTCATGTTTGATGTTTAAGACTACATTGTCCCTCATGTTCATTTTCGGGTACTTAGTCCATACGTTTAACATTCCGTTAGGATGTTTGGTCCCCCACTCATAACGTCCGTTAAATATAGCTGAGGTGTCAAATTTGGCCAATAATATAATGACGTGGCATACTACAGATCATATTCATAAGAACTTCATCTAAAAATAATAATTGTGTTTTTAGTTCTTTTATTTTTCTAAAGAACCAAAGCTATTCAATCGCTAAAAAATGGATTCATCCTATATTGATAGACATAAAAAATTTAAATTAAGGGAATTTTCCAAAATTAAAATAAATAAATAAGGACCTATCTAAAATAGAAAAACGGTATCTCATCATGTTTTCTTCCGTTTCCCTCCGCCACTCAAAGTTTTCCTCCATCTACGCCACCATCCATGCTCAATCAAGTTGGGTGTCGGCCTTCTCCCACTGGCAAGCGCCTCCCCAATTAGCCTAATTTTGAGGAAGGCTCCACAATCTCCCAATTAAAAGTCTATTTTAATATATCTTTTCTGATTTATTTATTTATTTAAATAATTTATTATTATATCAATCAAAGAAGTTGGCCTCCGTCTCACTCTTCCTCCCTATATTTTAAGCATCGACACCTTCCTTCACATATTAATTCAACTCTCTCTCTCTCTCTCTCTCTCTCTCCCCCCCCCTCAAATGGTCGAGTTCTTTAAACGACAATAAAAAACAAATGTATGCTCATGTTATTTCATCTATCCATCAATCTCTAGCTCTTCTTCTTCTTTATCATCAATAGCTATTTTCGGTTTACTAGTCAACACGCAATATAGCGTTGATATTTTTCTACTAATAAATGAACAGTAAAAATATTTCTTTTTCGTCATTTAAAACAAATAAAGAACCAACCAGTAATGGATTGCTGGAAGTTCGCGCTCGACCTGAGAAGCAAGTGCAGCTATTGGAATCGGAGATCCGGTAACTCTGTGCAGTTGTCAGAGAGATTTTCTTGCAGCAACCTAATTTACTAAAGCATGAAGCACCCATCAAAATTTGTGGTACTATAATTTTATTGAAAATCCACTTCTTGTTAGCTACTATGCTTGTTGATGTTTTGTTTTAACTGTCGTATAATAACTATATGCTTTGCTCACATGTGGTTCATGTTTAAATTTTGCTACTGAATTTTCTATCTTGTTTCATTTTGGTGATTTTAGGTTCTGGGCATAGTGCGATTTAAGTATGTTAGTGACCTATTATGTTGTATTTATATTGGATTAGCATGTGGTCTGATGTAGATGGAAGCTTCAGTTGCATTACTTTTAAGTTTCACCTCTTCGATTCATGCTTTGCTGGGGAGTACTCTTAATGATGGATGTTAAAGTTTGTTGTTTCAACTCATAATTCGTTAATGTAGGAAACTGTTCACTTTATCCTCTGGTGTTTCTATAAACTTTGTTGCTTCATCGAAATTATTGGGAATTTATGAAGTGCCTTTCATTATTAACTATTATGCTTCATTGAACATATGATGATTGTTGTTTATGTGCTAATGACCCATTTCTGATACTTTTTATTTCATGTTGTTTATGCTAAGAGTGTAATTTTTTCATGTGGACCTATTATAATATCACCTGTATAATTGATGAACTTTTCATGCAAATATGATTTGTTACATTTGTATGCATGTTCAATCTATGATTGTTTTTTGATGTTGTCGGCACTTGCAATTTCTAATTTTTATGTTTGCAAGGTATTTGTTTTTTGGGGTGAGATCCATATGGTTGATAAACTTTTCATACAAGCCTAAGTTGTTTCTGTGCATTTGCATATTTTAGTTGAATTTTGGTTTCTTTGATCAAGTTTAAGGTTATATTTTATTTGATACTTGCAAAATCAGTATGCTTAATGGAATCGGGGATCTATGCCATGTGGTTTATGTATTTTATTTAGAGATATTGGTATCTATTTATTATCTTGTAGTTTAGTTGGTCCACATTAATCTGACTTTATGATTATTTTTTGAATTGTTTGTGTGGGTGGTGCGTTTTCTTGTTTATGACTTTGAAAGTTGTATTCATATGTGAAGCTTAGTGGAGTAATTTTTTTTTCTGAAGTTGTTATAAATCGAGAACTTTCCGTTCGATAAATTGTGCCATTTGTCACCTTTCTCATTCATATGCACTATGGGAATTGATTCATATTTATTTTTCTTCTCTGGTCGAAGTACACATATGCAATGTTATGTGATGGAAAGTTACCAGACCACACATATTGATCTTTTTTTATCTTGATTTATTAAGATGTGATGAATGTATGTGAGCAAATCATTAGCCTTACTTGAGAATCTCTTCGTCATGAACATGTTCATGTTGGCTTAAGCATAGATACATATCTACCAAAAAATTTGCCACGTTGCATCTTGAAATAGCTTAATTTTGAATTGTCCCCCTATGTTGGCAATAAAATTATTGGATTTTTACAATGAAGATCTCACATTCATCTTGATTATGTTATGTTTCTCTTAGAATTCTAGTTCGCTTATATTTTGATAATGTCTAATCATACCGACTTTCATTTCTAAAGTAGAGATGTCATCATTAGTCTAGTAAGTGAAAATTATATTTCCTTTTGGCATGAGAGTAGCGTTGCAACTCTTTTCTTCTACAAAAGAAAACATAAAGGATAATTCATTTGTAGCATGGACTTTTTGTTATCGGTGGTGTACAGTGATTGATTTATACTGAAGTAGATTCATCGAGTCTTTCATATTTAGTTTCTTTTACATCACTATTATTCTAATTAATGTATTTTTATGATATTTAGGTGACATCCATGGTTAGTATTATGATCGACTATCCGAGTATGGTGGATTACCTCCAAACGCCAACTACTTATTTCTGGTTGATTATGTTGATCGAGGGAAGCAAAGTCAGACAATAATATGTCTTCTTCTTGCATAAAAAATCAAATTCCGAAAAGTTTATCCTCCTAAGGGGAAACCATCAATGTGCTTCTATAAACCGCATTTATGGGTTTTATGATGAGTGCAAGAGAAGATTTGGTCTTGACAAAGTAGCTTAGTTTTTTCAGAAGCTTGATTTGGATCTTATTTGTCGTGTTCATCAGGTTTTGTCTTCTACCATTACGTTGGATTTCATTTTCTCTCTAGTAACTCAAGTTGCTTTGAATATACAATCTGGCTTTTTAGATTTATGTCTCTTACTAGGAGTAGTATGATTACTTTATCAGAAACGCATATTGTTTCCTCGCTTAATTCTTCTCCACTTTGTTGTTAAATGACTTTTGAATGTACAACTTGTTGGACCAAAATGAAAAATGCATGGTCAATGGTAGTTTGACCACGTGTGTAGGTGTAATCCGATTTTTGATTAAGTCGAAACCAGTTTGTATAGTTTATCTATACTACATAGTTGAGGATTGAATCATTTGTTTGACATTTTGTGTCAAGGATGAATGAGAAATGGTAGTACTAATGTGAGTGATTTGTGCCTTAATGTGCAAAGTCCCACATTGGACAGTAATAGACACTTCAAGCCACTTATATAGTATTTTGAGTGTGTTGGAATTTAAAGTTTGTCGTAGAGGAAGTCTACAAGGTTCCACACGAGCGCACCACCACCACACACACCACGTCTGGGCCACGTTTGGGTTTGTCAATTGATCCGCCTCGCGGATCATAAATGATTCGATTCGCTTCATTTTGGAATGAAGCTTGTTTGATGTTTGTCTTCTAAATTAGTGAGATTGTATCTCCTAATTAGTGTCGATTGAATTCGAATTTTAAATCTGCAAAAATTCGGAAGAGGATTGTAATCACTTTTCATACCAATTAGAGTGACGTGTCAAAATCATCTGTCTAGATTTTAGGAGTCTTGATGCACTCCAATTTAATCTCTTTCCATTTTAATCGACCATGTAGCCTATAAATACCTAACTACTTCGTGGGTTTCAAACACACTCAGAAAACCCTATTAGCACAATGGTCGGCTTATATAACCCACCGCTTTATATCTTCTACTTCCTCGTTCGTTGGAGAGTTTTACTATCTTAAGTTTCACATGAACTTCGATTAAATATCGTACTTATCATCGTTGTTCGTCGTGGTTATATCCTGAGAAGCTTTACGCCGTCTTAACCGAAGTACAGTACGAGACATATTACGCTTTAAGAAAAGTGATCGACCCGTGCCTTTGCTTATCTCTATCCCTTAAAGTTTGTTTTTATATTTAATTGTTTATACTCCTGTGCTGATGTTTTTATTTTAATTTCGATTCATATGGCCATGTTCTTATTGTCGCATGATTAATAATATTTGTGGATTCTTTAGTATTCATCTTGCTTATTGTCGAATTATTTTTCGAATGCTGTACAAATTTTCCAACATAACTCTCACTGCCTCTATTCTTAACTATTATACGCAGGTTCTGAAGAATGGATACGAGTTTTTCGCGAACCGGCAACAGGTAACCATATTTTTAGCGCCAAACTATTGTGGGGAATTTGACAATGCCAGTACCATGATGAGTGTGGATGAGACACTGGTGGTTCTTTCAAAATATTAAAACCTGCCGATAAAAAGCCACCTAAGTTTGCCTTTGGAATTGGAAGCACTACTATAGCAAAACTTGGAAACTTGCCGGCAGGAAAGGTTAGTTGTGAAAACGGAAAACTTCAAAATATACGCAGTTTGTTTGCTCATCAAATATCTAGTTTGATTTTTGGAAATGTAAAATAAATTGATGTAAGATTAATTTATTCCATTTGGTTAAAAAGATTTCATCCTTTTATGACTATTAATTTCCTTTGCGATCCTTCCTAGGTACCAAAATATGATGAAAACTCAGGTAAATGGATTAGAGATTTAGAGGCTCATGCCAGGAAGAGAGAATTAAGAGGTACATTACTTGTGGTATGGTGAATTTGTAAAGAATTGGATGGGTAAAGTTAAGTAATCATTAGAAAGTGGAACTTAGTCCAGAAAGATTGTTTTTCTTGAAATTGAAAAATTTGGTTTAAAGGCAGAATGTTGTAATAACCTCGTCGTTGTTGTACGCTAACGGCTACCGGACTACTGACAGCTGCTACTACCAATTTTTAAATAATTAATAACTAGAGGTTTTATTGTGGATTATAACAAGTATGCCTTTCTATCGTATTTGTACTCTTGAGCCGCGGAAATGTTTCAAAATAGGAATAAAAATCAGTGTTCTAATAGTTTTTAGACACGTTCTAGACCTAGTATGTATTTACATTTCAGGGGATTCGTGGAACTATAATGTTTTAGTTAATATCGTTTTATGTGTCAAATATGAATTGAGAGGGAAGCTATGATTCATCTATGAATCATAGTTGACACACAATTTGTATCCAAAAATGGTGACAATTGCACGACAAGCAAGATGATTGATAATGACCAATAATGTTGAGGTTCATACCAAATAGTCAAGAAAATGACCTTGGTTATCCAATTACACAAATTCAATTGGACTTTTGTTCTTGTGCAAAACATAAGATGATAAGATTTCAAAATTAGTATAGGAGTTGAAAATAAGATAAACTAGTGTATTGTCTGGGGTTGTCCCGAATTTTCTGGACAAAATTAATTACAAAATAATCGAAACAAAAATCATCTTAATTTTTTTGAGGTTGAAAAAATAAAATCATTTTAATTGATTCGATAGATTGAAAGTAGATTTATCAACAATTTCTTACATTCAATTTTCTATACCAACTACTAATGCAAGAATGTTTTAATGTTGTTCTACATGAGAATAAAATCTCGCCTTTATGAAATATGCAAACTAAGCCAAATAAAAAAGTTTTGCTCATGATCATATATCTAACACCTCAATTATCTTATCATTATATTGGTCAAAGTTATCGTAAAATCGTCATTATCACATGGCTGCATATAAAAGCGTGAAGCTTTTGTCTTTCTATGTTAATTTCAAAAAAAAAATAAAATGAAAACAAAGTGTAATTGTTACAATAGACGTCAATTAGACGTCGGTAACCTTGATTGGCAAGAGTTATCGCCAAAGTGATGCAGTTTGGCTACAATTCGAAAAAAGCATAGAATAAAATTTAGTATTTCAAGATGAGATAGTCTATATAGACCAGAGAGTACTTTTGCCATACAATTTAAAAAATCAGATCCACCTAGTACATAGGTTTAGCCAAAACATTAAAAACCTTACCTTCTCAACATAGGAATGAACCATGTTTTCGATGTCTTCTACAATACTTTTGGGCTCTCCTTCTGCCAATAACAAAGGTCGTCATATTAAATTGAACCAAATATGAATCGAAGTATGTCTTACATTAGCAGAAATGGAAAGTGTTAAAAGCATAAGAGAAACAAAGCAACAAGCCTACAACAACTTTTGTTTCGTTGATTCTAGTATCTTCTCCTTGACCATAAATAAATAGATCTATAGTTATTATTGATTTCACATGATTGTCGTTTAAACCAAACTACGGAATCAGATTCGCCTCGTCAAATTTGATTGACATGCATGGCTTAATTAATGAAATGATCGATCTACAATGACCTAGAATTGGATTCTCTCAATTTGCACCCAAACATTTTTTCCTATCATGATCAAGCCAATTGTACTAAATTTTGAGATAGAGTTTCATAGATTGATTTGGGCTGAAAAATCCTAGAACTTAAGTCCTTGCAGGGGAGACCAAAACCATGCCATCTGAAACTGTCTGGTTTTCTCTGATCTTATCGTGTCAGTAGCGACACAACATTGGAAAAGAAGAAGATTTAGAAGCCACGGATTGAACATGAACTTTTTCGTGGATGCCATTGAGTAGAGTTTTTCATGTTTAGAGGTAAGAAATTTGAGATTTTATATTCGGGTACGTAGGTATTAGTACCAACTTATAGAACATCTTTGATGTCATTATAGGTGCATGAATATTATATCTTAACTTTTACTCCCTTCGTCGGCTAAGCATGTTTTTTAGCTTTTACGTACATTTAAGAAGAGATGTATGTATTCACTAACATTTATTAAATACACCTCCTTTTTTAATACATGAAGAAAAGTTAAAAAATCATGTATTAATAGACGGAAGAAATATTTGTTTTGTGGCTTAGAGCTTCCAACGAAACTTCATTTAATTGCTTCATAAAATAGAAAATGAAGAATAATGCTTTTGGAGTTAATTACAAAAATAGGGATCACATTTAATAGGTGGACATAAAATGTGATGGTTTGGTGGAGGTGGACAGAAATACAGAGATCAAGTAAAGTCGAGTTACTCGACTTTGATGATTTAACCATCAGTACCATCATTATCAGCATCAATCATTGATCGAAGGAAAATCGAGTTCTCAAAACACGATTTTGGTGGTGAGAGAATTAAAATTCGGGTTCCCAAAACTCGAACTTTGTCAAAGTCGAGTTCCAAAAACTTGAACTTCTACAAAAACGAGTTACCCAAACTCAAACTTGCTTTTTTAATTTTTTTTATTTCTTTTTCCAAACTGATCAGGCCATTGTCCATTAATTAATTATTATAATTAGTGTTTTGTCTGTATATTGCAAATAATGAAGAGTTATCTTCTATGTATTGCAAATTATTATTATAATTAGTGTTTTATGTGTATTGCATTACATTTAAAACAAAAATCGAGTTTTATAAACTCGTTTTTGTTTTTGTTGTTACACGCAAGCCCGGATACAAGTTTTATAAACTCGTTTTTCCAAAAATGGTAATTAAATTTATTTATTTTTCACCTAATTTGATTTTCCAAAAATGCAATCTTATTTTAACTTTATTTTAATTTGACTTGTTATCTGTTGATGGGAAATTTCATATACAACAACCCGAGATCACTCACCTAGCTCAAAGTAATAATTAAAACATCATGATATGTATATATAACTCTATAATCGAGTTCTTTAAAATCGATTTTACTATTTTTTATAATTTTAAAATATAGATCGAGTTCCTAAAATTCGATTGTGTTATTTTTTTTATATTAAAAAATAATTGTGTTCTTAAAACTCGATTTTGTTATATTTTAATAATTTTAAAATAAAGATCAGGTTTTACAAACTCGAACTTGATATTTTCTTGCAACATCGAGTTTTACAAACTCGAATTTGAGCACAGGAACTCGATCTTGATATTTTTATTCAAAATCGAGTTCCTAAAACTCGAACTTGATATTTTTTATTTTTTTAATTAATTCACCGAAAGGAAAATCGAGTTTGCACTAATTCCAGCCAAACTAAATTCGAGTTTTCTTAATTACAATTTAGCATGTTCGAGTTTTCAAAACTCAAAATCTATATTCTATATCCACTTTCCGCTTTCAAACCACAGAATTGTAGCGCACTCAATGATTTTGCTATGAAAGAGGAAGAAAACGGTTATATATATACATTTGCTGTGAAAGAGGAAGAAAACGGTTATATATACTTTTAAAGTAAAACGGTTATAGTTGAAAATAGGAAATGAATTTTTGTGAAAACATAATTTTTTTTTAAAAGTAATACAGTTATAGTTAGAAATAGTAAATGATATTTTTTTATAAAAACATAAAAAAAATTCTTGGCTAATAATTCGGGCTCCAAAACATTCCTCCAATCTGCTAAAAAGACGACTTTCAAAATCTGAACTCTACATTTTTTATGAAGAAATCAAAGTACTACCACATTAAAAATAAATAAATAAATAAAAATCCTTACGTCCCATTATGTAAATTGTTTTCGCTCTATATATCCACCCAAAGTTCATATTTCAAAAATCAAACACATGATATTTCGTAAGAGATAAAATTCTTAATCATTGGACCTTTGATTGATCATTACTAGTCAATGGGCCCGTCCGTTGGACGGAAAGTCCGTACATTTGAAAATTAATAATTTAAATATATCTTATAATAATTATATAATAATTATTTGTATTAAACATTATTAAATATATGTCAAATATTATATCAAAAGAGATTATTTTAACTTTATATCAATTATAATTATTTTGATTTTATTTCAAAATCTACAATCCCATTAGAATCAAAATTTTATTTTGTTTTTAAAAATAATAAAAGTAGCAAAACATAAAAATTACATATCAAGATTTGATTAGATAATAAAATTTATAATTGCATCTAATCAATTTAATTTTTCCTATTGTTTGAAATATAAGATACGCTCATTTTAATTATGAATTTAGAAAAAAATATAGTGAATTTTTATTAGGAATAATAGTTTAACAAAAACTTAAAAAAATAATAATATATTATATTTTGATTAGAATTTTTTTTTAACAATATGTCCGTTTGAATAGGAAAAAAGAAGACATGCCCGTTTTAATTATAAATAAGAAAAAGAATATAATGAATTTTAATTAGGAAAAATTATCAATTGTTTGAAAAATAAAATATGTCCGTTTTAATTAAAAATAGAAAAAAATATAGTCGATTTTATTAGAAATAGTAGCATAATAAAAAAAATTAGAAAAATAATATATATTGTAATTTGATTAGAAATAATTTTTTTTAATAATATGTCCGTGAATAGGAAAATATAATATATGCCCGTTTCAATTAATATATATAGTGTATTATAATTTTTTTAAAAATAATTTTTTAAATAATAGATAGAAAATTGATTAGAAATAAAATTATTATATTAAAAAAAATAAGTGAAAGATAAAAGAGAATAGGAATCTCATATGATTAGGAATAAGTAATTGATAGAATTTTATTAGGAATTATTATCTTATTATTTTTGAATTTTTAATTAGAATAGAAAAAAAAATATTGACTTAAAATTATAATTTGATTCCTAATTAAACTCAAAAACTTAACTCCTAAATTAAATGCCATGTGAGGATGTTGATTTGACAATAAAATTTGCAATTGGATTGTAATTGGAACAAATTGAACAAATTTGACAAGTGTTTCTCTATTGTATATAAGATTAAATTATTGATTCGTCATTTTTTCACAATTTAATTTCTATATGCATGTGCTAATGATATCCATGTGGATTGAGCAACATAAGCCCCCCGAAGCGATCAGTATTCGAGCTAAAAAAATTGTTCGTCGTTCATCAATGAAGGAAACCTTGTTCATATACTCGATCGTGCAAATTTTAGACAGAAGCTTTTAATTACTGATAATTTAAAAAATGTCAATAGCTTTTTATTAAGAACAAGAAGATTATTATAGAGAGTGTCTGAGTGTGTGAAGTTCAAATAATCCCACTCTATGCTCATATATATCTATGTATAGGTTTTAGATAGATATGTTGTCGGAGTTAATGTGAGTGTGATCCGATAAATTAATGCCTACAACGGGACTTAATGGATATAAAGTCCAGGAGTTGAATTTGAACAACTTGCATGCAAGTACCTGAACTGCCCAACAACTTCAGCCCGATCCCTATCCCTATATGAGTGGGCTTTGTTAGCTCCAAGCCCCTCTTGCAACGTTCTACGCTTTGGTGGTTCTGAGATTTTCGGTGTTGATGCTTATGGCCAATTACGATATTACAACTGTTTATCGATCCGTTGAAGAAAGCAATGTCTACGTAGATTAATTTGTGGTGTTGTACAAGATAGAAAAAGAGAGACCATATAATGCTGTGGTGTGTGAGATAAGGACTGAGATAGAGAGAAGTGTACGCCGCAAAATGACAAAATGAAAGAAGTAGAGAGAGCTTATCAAGGGGTGCACGTCAGGAATTGAATTGTTTAAATGATCAGCGAATTCACAGATCAGATCTGACCTAACACCACTCTAAAATATGCATGCGTGCTAATATACCACTCGACACGTGATGGCCTCTCTTATGCTTTGCTGTTCAGATGTCCCCTATCATAGTCTCCATTCATTTCATCTTTTTATTTTCCAATTTGCGTATTTTGAAACGAAGAATATATATATGAAATTAAAATCTAGAAGAAAGAAAAAAATAGATTACATTCTTACTTAATTTTGATAATTTAAATTTATTCTTTATTGAAATAAACTAAATATTTTTTTTCTTTTTTAAAAGAGCTAAACATAGTTTAACTTTACTTATCTTGCATAAAAAAAAATCCAAAAAACTTTTATAAATAAATATCTATATTTGAGTATCTCTTGACAAAATATAATAAAATCATAAGTGTAGGGCGGAGCCAAAGGAGGTCTAGAGGGGGCCACCTTCAGACCCCTTTTCCACCGCGACGTTGAAAAAATTTAGTAAATTGTAGATATTTTCGTAAAAAAATTAAAATTTTTGTATAAAATTATTATATTTACTAAACATGCACATAACATAATTTTAGGTGTAGTGGTTAAAATTTTAAACCTTTATCCATTAAATTTTGGTTATATTTTTGGAAAACATAATTTTTTTAAAAAAAATTGATTTTTAAAAAGGTTTTAATAATTATAATTTGGTCCCCAATTTCAATTTGCTAGAGATCTTCAAAACTTTTTTGTAATGAAATTGAAGATCGTTGGTTTCTTTGTTAGACTTTGAGGTTTATTTCAAAAAGCTTCTAGAAGATCGTTGGCCTCAACCCAAACCGACACGTAATGGCAATGCTTACACGAATTTATAATGTAAACAATGACTTGGACCACTTGGTAATTGATTACAAACCTAATTCATATATAGATCTCTATAACAAAACAAAAGTAGTACTCCCTTAGGTTACCAAAAATTCAAACAAAAACTAATCTAAATTACTACGCATGTGACTTGCGAGAGAAATTAGGCTACATGCTGGTTTTTAGTCAAAGACGGCCTGATATACGATTTTACGGATTTCAGACTGAGTAATTTAATTTATATTCAATAAAGAACACCGTGACTTGACTTTAGAAGCTTCAATCTAATGCCCCTATATAAGGCATTCTACTTTTATTCAGAAGTCCTCTTATCTTATAAACTTTTATATTATAGAAATAATTGAACATTAATATATGAGTCATGCTAAACTTTATAAATATAAAGAAGTTGATTCATGATTCCTTAGCTGTTTAATTTGTGTGTATATTCTGTTCACAACAAGTTCTTCTAGAGCCTCGATGAACATTACATTTTTTTAAAAAAAAAAAAAAAAAACTCCTATTTATAATAATTAATCAGTAAAGTCAATAAAAAAAATTAGTACTAATGTAAATACTCTAATCTACAGATTTATTTCTCGTAATAACAATTAAGCAGACCACGTGGGTAGGACCTGATTTTGGCAGTTGGCACATGAGGTGGTTGAGAGATTTTTGTCATTTGCAGTTGCATACCTCATATGAAAAACTTGCTTGGGACATATGGTAAAGAAAAATTGGGGAAACAAATAATGTGAAGAAAATTATTTGTGATTCAAATTATTTAAGCTTGATGATGTCTCATATTTGGTGTTGTTCAAAAGAGACGTCGCACATGGGATGTGATTAATATATTTCTTGGTCTGTTAATTTACTGAATATTGCTGTTAATGTTATAGAATGGAAACAAGGGGAGCTCATGTGGGAATATTTCTTTTGTGGGAAATGTAAGGAAGTTCCCTATCAAAATTAAAATTTACGTACTGAAATGCATTTTTTAGAAACTGAAGTTCGTGTTATTTTTCTATATGATAGGTACTCAAATTTGTCTCTTTAAGAAAAATGATGTCGAAAGTATAAAGATATATGATAGATAATTGTAATTAACTCTAAGCATCCATCACTATGACATTTTTCTTCTTGAAATCTCATCTCTATGACATTGGTTTGAAGATATTTGTGAGAAAAAGAAAGAAAATAAAAAAGATATTTGAGTAGATATATACTAGAACTCTAGAAGTATCTCCTCCTTGTCCTCCTGTTTAATTACAAGTTACGATTTACATGAAAAAATTCTTTCTTATTTTTTTTGAAGTTGAAAATTCTTTCTTACATTAAGAAGGAAGGACATTAATTGGACAAAAAATTGTACTGTATTGTGTACAATATGTTGCAAAGTCAAAATTTAAGATCGTACTCGAGGAAATATGTAGCAAACCGAGTGAGAATATGGAAATGGAAGTTTCTAGACTTGAAGAAATATCTTGCAAGCCGAGAGAGAAATAAAAGTAATATTTTTAACGTCGGTAGCACGTGGTGAAAGCATAAACTAGCAGCATATGCTCAGAAAAATAGAGCGAGGTAGCAAGTCAACTTCTAACCTCAAAAAGAATTGTATTGACTTGGAGAATTCATGACTTCAGGAAAGTTAGGAAAATAAAATGTAAGCATCAAGACGTATATCTTACGAATATGCTTTTCTTTTCTTAACAACTAAGCTGGCAAGAAAATTGAAAGTTTCGCCACATATCAGTATTTCCTCGTTGCAATTTTTATAAGAATTGTGAGGAACCAAATGTATGAAAAAGTACACCGATGGAGAATAATTTTCATTAATTTACACTTAAATGAGAAAAATAAAGATTTGAATTATACCAGACAAAGAAGAAAGGTGGATTCAAAAAATGTACGACTTCCATTCCAAAATACATATAAAATTTTCAATATAATTTATATATAAAAATTTTATATTTATTTCGAGATGCTGGTAGTATTATATTTTCTTAAGAGTACAAAATATTATAAGCTTCCTCTTTAATCATTACAATTTACAAGTTTCTCTGCAAATATATACAGCTCTCTGATTCTCTCTCTTCTAAACCAAAAGACAAAACAACAAAACTCAACCAAAGTCCTAGTTTTCAAGTATACATAACATCATATTCCACTATGAAATAAAAAAAGTGGACAGCTAATCCTAATTTTTATGTGATAATAAAGTAAAGGAAGCTCAGATGTCGTGATCACTTCAGTCCATTGAAGCTCCTGCATTTACAATCCATGGATGTCCTGAAAACAAACAGAGTTAATTAGCATATACGAATTTACTAATATTGTACTATCAATCTATTAAAATTGGATTATAAAGGATAATTAACTTACTTAGTGCTTGTTCAGCCGATAATCTTCTATTCACATCTCGACAGATCATCTTCCTCAACAAGTCCTTGGCTTGCGACGAAACGTTTCTAAAAAATTTTGTTGGAAACCGGAGATTCCCTCTCAAAACCGACTCGAAAATCTCCGTCACCGTCTCACCGTAAAACGGCGGAATCCCCGCCAACAGGGTGTACAATACAACTCCGGCGCTCCAGACGTCAACTTTCTCGTTGTACTCCCTACCCATCACTACTTCCGGCGCAACGTAGTACGGCGTCCCAACCACGCCTGCCGCCGTTCCCCGCCCTTCGCTCAGCCACTCAGCCGACCCGAAATCGGCCAATTTCACCCGATTCGACTCGTCGAGCAAAACGTTATCGGGCTTTATGTCGCGGTGTACGATTCCGAAGCCGTGGAAGTGAGCCATCGCCGTTAATATCTGCTTCATGTAATTGGCGGCGGAGGTCTCCGTTAACGATTTCTGTCTCAACACGACGTCGTAGAGAGTGATTGGCTGGCAGAGCTCGATTACCATGTGAAGGAAATCCGCGTCTTCGTAGAGATCGAAGAATTGGGTGATGTTTGGGTGTGGGGATAAGAGGGATAAGATCTTGGGCTCGTTTTCGAGACACTCGCGATCGATTGCGTCCGTCAAGCGGCGTTTATCGATAGATTTAACGGCGTAGAAACTGTTAGTTGACGGAGAGAAGCAACGAGAGATGGTTCCAAATCGGCCTCTTCCGATCTCTTCACAGATTTGGTAGCTGTTCTTCAAGGATTCGCACATTCTTGAATATTTGATTCTGGGGATTTTCTTTATGAGGTTTTGTTTTGGTTTTTTTGGGTGAGGGGTTTCAATTTATAGACAAACTCACGAGAGAGAGCATATATAAAAGGAATATTCGGTTATCGAGTTATTGAGGAAGTAAATAGCATTAGTATTTCTAATAAGAATTTGATAAATAATAGAAAAAAAATATTGATATAAGATCATATTTATTTTTATTTATTTTTTTATCGATTTCAAGATTAGAAAAATATAATAAGTGATAAAATTATATGCCGTTAAATTTAAATATGAATATTAAAAATAAAAATTAAATAAATAATTTTTTAATCACAAATTCTACAAATTTTTAGGGCATTATTTTTCATTTAGTTAGGCCACAGTTATGTTTATTGTCGAACTCTACTCGGCCCAGTGGTTATTCAAACAAAAAAAAATTACTTGGCCCAGTAACAAAATTGAAACAGTCATTCTATATTTTCACTCCTTCCAACATTCATCAACTCAACATTTAATTAATCTCCACTTCTTTTTTTTCCAAAAATATCTTATAAAATTATGGCAACCTAATAAAATAATTAAATTAATTAATTTTTTTAGAGTTTTATTTCTAATAAAAAATAAATTTAATTTCTAATTAACCTTCCTATCAAATTCGATTCCTAACTACTTTTAAAAATAAATAGTTTAAATATATATTATAAAAAATTATATAATAATTTTTTGCATTAAAAATTATTAAATATATGTCAAATATTATATAAAAAAATTATTTTAACTTTAAATCAATTAAAATTATTTTGATTTTATTTCAAAATATACAATTTTATTAGAATTAAAAATTTATTTTGTTTGAAAAATAAGATATGTCCGTTTTAATTAATAATAGAAAACAATATAGCGAATTTTTATTAGGAATAATAGTTTAATAAAAAAAATTGAAAAAAAATAATATAATTTTTAATTTGATCAGGAATAATTTTTTTTAGCAATATGTCTGTTTGAATAGGAAAAAAAAGAAGATAAGCCCGTTATAATTAGAAATAGAAAAAAAAAATATATAATTAATTTTAATTAGGAAAAATTGTTACATAAGAAAATTAGAAAAATATATAGTGTATTATAATTTTATTAGGAATATGTTTTTATTGTGTTTTGATTTCCTAATTAGAATAGGAAAAATCATAAATTTAAAATTATAATTTGCAACCTAATTAAATTCATAGTTCTAAATGAGGAATATAGTTTAAAATATATATATATATTATTATTTGATTAGGAATAATTTTTTAACAATATGTCTGTTTGAATAGAAAAAAAAAAGATGTGCCTATTTTAATTAGGAATAGGAAAAAATAATATAATGAATTTTATGAGGAAAAAATTGTTTAATAAAAAAATAGAAAAAATATAGTGTATTATAGTTTTATTATGATTTTTTTAAAATAACGGATTGAAAATTGATTAGGAATAAAACTATTATATTAAGAAAAAATAATTGGTAGAATTTTATTAGGAATTATTATGTTTTTATTGTATCTTGATTTCTTAATTAAAAAAGAAAAAAAAATTGTAACTTGAAACCTAATTAAACTCAAATTTCTTATATACATGTGTCAAATTATTATTCGTTAATAAAACGCTATGTGTCGGATGTTGATTTGACAATAAAATTTACAATTAAATAGCAATTAGGATAAATTAAAAAATCTCTTTATTATTTATAAGATACCTTATAAAATTATCGTCTATATTAATTATCATTTAGTTTATATACTCCTTATGTATCTAATTAGGGACGAATGTAGTATTTTATACAACATCTTTTAGTAACATTCAAAGTTTCAACATTTAAGGAAGGTATGTATCGTAACCATTTCATACCGTCTTTCTTTTTGTTTCGTTAAACTAATGAATTATATAATAGCTAGGTACGCTGTCATAATTTATAATCACAATCAATAGCACAATTCACATTATTATTATTTATTTTGTGACATTTAGATTAAGTAGTACTCTCAATTGTCGATTCTTATAGCTATATCGGATACTCGATTTTCATATCTATCGATCATGATGTTAATGATCTCATTGCATATTGTTACGTCCATATTCTTAACGGTAGAGAGAAATAAAAAAAGAAGGAAAAAAAAAAGAAACTCTTTCGAAAGTTTAACATATTGAATGTTTAAATCATTTGAACCCAAGTCACCACGTTTGTGTTGGGACAATGGGACGTCATGATTCTATAATTTTTGTTATCCGTTTGAAATTGGAACGGGAGTAGACTGTATAGCTGGCACTATACGATAGAAGTAATAATTTTGTTTTTGACTTGGTTTGTTTGGTGTAGGTGTTGTCACAGCTTACGTTAAGTATGAGTCGAGTGTCATGAGCGCGCATGCACCAATAAAAATTTGGCATGCTATATGTGCTTCTCTCATGCCACGCTATATTTTTTTTTTATTTTAGGTTAAAACTGATACTTATATATTAATCAAATAAAAAGACTTCATCCAATCCAAAAAGAGAGAGGGTAAACCACCTATCCAATTATCCTTTTTAGAATTTGCAATACAGTTTACTTTGTATCAATTCGATGTTAGCTATAGTTTACCCGTTCGTTGCCAACAATAATTGATCATACATATATACTACTATCAACTCTGCTTTCAAAAATAAAATATTGGTCCCACACTCCCACTTGTTATATCATTTGTCATATATAATTAAAAGCAAACAATCGCACAAGATAAATTAAAATTAAATTAAAATAATTAAAACAAATCTTATCTTAAACATTTACTTTGTAATCATATTGAATTGATATATTTTATATTTTCGTATCAAATTAGATGTTAATTTAAAAAATTTCATATAAATTAATGAAATATATTTATAAATTTATTTTTTAATATAATTATAATTGTAGAGATTAAAAAATACTTAAAATAATAATTAATGATTAAAATAATAATTAATGATTAAATTCGTGATGAGAATATATGAAAACATAATGATAAAATTAATGAAAATATAATGAATAAATATAATTAATATTTTTTAAATTTATCAAAATTTATATTTAAAGATAAAAAAATATATTTATATTAATATCTGATGGAAGGGGTATATGACAATGACTCAGTCATGTGAATATTCTTCTACGCATAGTCATACATATTTTGTTTTGTTTTATATGGACACGCGAAACTTGGACGGCACAAATACCAAACGACCGAGTTTAGTGTTTCGTTTAACATCACCCACGCAGATATAATATACTTCACTTCAGTTGAAAAACATACAGTCGATTTTATCAGTCGCGACTAGTCCAGTATACATATCGTATCGTATTGCAAAAAACCAGGATTTGGTTTTCCCTTTGCCATATATGTTTTCAGCATTCAGAGTATCTGGTTAGTATTTTTCATGTATGTAAATAATAATAATAATTATTATAATAATACTAATGATGATTCTTCTCTGTTAAAGAAAAAGGAGTGTGCCATTAGGTCAAGACATGAACCCTCCTCCGTTAATTTGGCCGTAATAAGTGAGGAAACCCAAAAATTCAAAAAAATGATGCGAAAATAAAGAAAATTTGTTCACGCACACGTTCACGGTGGAATTCAAATCCAGAGTCTCCCGCTTCGGAGGCTAGCGCCTTATCCATTAGGCTACGCAAACATGCAATATTTATTATCCTCCACGATATTTAATATTAGAAATGTATTGAGTTTAAACATAGTTTAACGAATTTCCATATCAAGCATAAGAGAGCTAGAAAGGAAAGGAAAGAAAAGAAGAAGAAGAAAAAAAAGAATATAACATATCTGATTGTGGGCTAAATCCACCGGGAAATAAGCTAATCCACAAGATTTGCAACTTCTTAACCAATTTGCCCTTTTTATCAAACAGGTATCTTTCAAATCCTCATGTGCATCACTTACCCAAAAAAAAAAACTATCTCACGAAATTTTCTTTTAAAAAAGAAAAATATTTTGGGCAATTTGTTGTCTCCACCAATTAAATATAGTCAAATAGAAAAGATTAAAAAAAAATACAATATTAGAGTTAAGGTATCTTTGTTTGATCATATTGTAGAGAGTTTATACTTTAATTTTAGAGTATATAATTTTATTATTTCTTTTTCCTTTTTCTTGGTCAAAATAAAATTTTATTAATTAAAATGGCAAACTACCCGAAAGTATACAACCTACAATCACTTAATACTCAAAAAACGATAAAATTATCTTCATAAATTCAATAAATCTAAAATTGTACAACTCGAAATATTAACTGCTAACAAAACTACTTTTCGAATTTGCCCCACAACATAAATAGTACTACCAATCTTTTCCTGAAAAATGACATTATTCCTTAAGATTATTGTAACCATGTTTTTTATGAATCTTGAAAATTTTACATATGAAAAATAATAATATAAAAAGATTATTGACAACCAAACATAGATTATAGTAATGCTTATTATTATTAGAGGGTAACGCAATATGCTGCTCCTTCCAGAGCTGCGAAAAGTATTTTTTTTGAAAAACCACTATGCCTTCAAGAGAAAAAAAAAACACAAATTTTCCTTAATCTTAATTAATTTAGAATACAGCATACTAACACCGTAAATAATGTCAATAAAATTGGCGAAAGTTGCTAGTTGTGTTCAAGGAAGAGTTCTTTTAAAAGCTCTTCTCATACATGCTTAAAGAAAATTATAATTAAAACTTTTCAAAATTGGAAATTCCAAACTAAAATTAAAGAAACGGAACAGAAACAGCTTATAAAAAGAGGACGACGGAATCATGTGTTAATAATATGTTAAGCACTGCACAGCTAAAATTGAAAGACAAAGACAATAAAATAGAGTAGAACTTCTACTTTGATGTCAGATGGGTGGACTGATGGTAAGGGTAGGTCTCTAACAAATTTTCTTGTTAATAGTCCTAAAGGAACTGTTTTCATCAAGTCTGTTGATACAAGTGCTATTAAAGATGCCACACAAATGTTTGAGTTACTTGATAGCGTGGTGGAGGATTCTATCCTGACTGATAAAAGGTTTTGGAAATCAATAGAATTTTGCTCGAATGCCGTGGAACCTCTTGTTAAACTTCTAAAACTTGTGGATGGAGATGCAAAGCCAGCTATGGGTATATATACGAAACCGTGGATAAAGCAAAACAGGATATTGCAAATAATCTTGGGAATGAAGAGAAAAGGTACAAGAAGATTTAAGATATCATTGACAAAAGATGGGACTTTCAGCTGCATCGACCTCTTAATTCAAGATGATATTTTCTCAATCCTAAGTAAGCATGCTTCAACTTGAGTTGTACATTTTTTATCTAGTATATGGCCGTTTAAAATCAAACTTTATAAATATATAAAATATATAGACAAAACTATCACGAGCAATAATAAATATGGCTTGTTGAATCGAACATGGTTATCAAGTGCAATAATAATGGAACATTTTACTAAACAAAAATCCATTTTACATTACTGTACTCTTAAAAAAATGTGTATTACAAAATTTTATAACTATATACAGGTTTCAGTATGGTGAAAAGTGTTGAATTGCAATTTGGACCCTGAAACAATTTGTGATATATAATCTTATTAGTAGATGTTGTAGATTGTGCCGTTAGAGAGTAGAGAATAATTAGGAGAAAATAGTGCATATAATTAGCTTAAATACTAGTTGTACTGTATACACAATAACCATTCAATACAATTCGATTATCACTTTTTAACATGGTATCTAGAGCCTAATTCTAGGATCTGGAAAATTTTTAAATTTTTTCAAAATTTCTTCACAAGTTTGTCAAACTTGTCTTCCTAATCATGTCAATCACTGCTGCATCTTCAAACATAGTCGATTTCGGTCATCCTTTGTACCTTCATCCCTCGGACAACTCTACCTCTATCATTGTCGACGAATTGTTAATTGGTTCCGACAACTATGGAGGCTGGAGCCGTCAGTTCACCAACCTTGTTCTCACGAAAAAACAAACAAGGTTTCCTCTCAGGCAGCTACAAACACGAGGACTGTTCTGATGTCCAAAAAGAACTTTGGGATCGATCTAATGCCCTCGTTCTTTCATGGCTTTTGAGGTCTGTCAATAAAGAGATTGTTGCCACTCTTTGTTAATTCACGAACTCTGCTGCTATATGGCAAGATTTGAAAGATAGATTTAACAAAATCAATGCCACTCGTGTATTTTTTCTCCGTCATCAAATCAGCACTCAGACTCAGGGTAATTCATCTATCACCACTTACTTCAATTGCTTGCGTTCTCTTTGGGCAGAACTTGATAGTATCAAGCCACTCCCCATCATTGATGCTGAACAAGCAGCACTTCTACATGCTCACTATGACGAAATTAATCTCCATCAATTCCTCATGGGCTTGAACGAGTCCTATATTGCTGTGAGAGGTCAAATTCTTCTCATGAATCCTGTGCCTGCTCTTCGCAACGTCTATAATATGTTGATTCAAGATGAATCTCAGAGATCATACTCACCTTCCAATAATGGATTGTCGCACATAGTCAGTGACCCAACTGCTATGTATTCTTCTGCTGGATCACATGCTTCTGCCTCTAAACCCAGGTTTGCTGGAACCTGTGATCATTGCGGCATTCGAGGACACAAAAAGAGTGATTGTTACAAGCTTGTGGGATTTCCACCAAATTTTAAGTTCATAAAATCAAAAGCAAGAGCTCACAATGCTGTTAGTGACTCACCTGATCCTGTTGCTGATTCCAGGGGTTCTAATACTTTTGTTCACACTACTGCTGATCCCTTTTCCTTTACGCCACCGCCAATTTTTACTCCAGCCCAGTATTCCAGGCTTCTCAGTCTCATCGAGCAACCTACAGGATCTCCAGCGGCCAATTCTGCCTCTTTGAATGCCGCATCCACCTCCTCTGCTCCACAGGAAGGTAATTTTCAATCCTGGATTATAGACAGCGGTGCAACCAATCACATGGTGTATAATTCAAATGGTTTGCATAATATTCAGCATGCAATGACATCACAGGCTGTGCATTTACCTAATGGAAATCATGCTAGTATATCTCATTCAGGATCTTTAGACATCTTATCCGACATACAACTCAAAAATATTTTGTTTGTCCCCTCTTTTCATCACAACTTGCTTTCTGTTCACAAATTAGCCAAAGAATCTCAGTGTTTCCTCTCATTCTATCCTGACTTTTGTCTATTACAGGATATCCGTACTGGGATGGTCAAGGGGATTGGTAGGGAATATAAGGGACTTTACTATCTAAAGACACAAACACAATCTAGCAATGTGTTCTCGGCTGCGGCTGCGAGCAATCCATCTGATTTCGCCACTTGGCATCATAGATTAGGACATTTAAATTCCATTTTTCTTTCAAAATTACTTGTTTTAAATAACATTGCTAGTAATAAAATTGATGTGTCTTCCTGCTAGATTTGTTCTCAAGCAAAACAACATAAATTAACATTCCCGAGAAGCAATTCCACTACCCAAAATATTTTCAAATTAATACATGTTGATGTATGGGGTCCCTATCATATTCCAACCCATCAAGGACATAAATGTTTCTTGACAATTGTCGATGACTTTAGTCATTACACTTGGATATATCTTGCATTCTAAACTTGATACTTTTAGATATCTCAAGGAATTTATTCAATATGCAAAAACTCAATTCCACAAAAATGTGAAAATCATAAGATCAGATAAAAGGACTGAATTCTTCAATTCTCAATGTCGTGAGTTTTTTACCTCTCTAGGTATCCTACACCAACACTTATGTTCGTATAATCCCCAACAGAATGGGTTAGTAGAAAGAAAACATCAACATATCTTAGAAGTAGCTAGAGCCCTTAGATTCCAATCTTCGATGCCTATTCGTTTTTGGAATCACTGTGTATCTACAGCCGTCTATCTCATAAATCGTTTTCCTACACCTATTCTGGACAATCACACGCCATATGAAAAGCTATTTAACACAAAAGCAGACTTGCATAGATTGAAAACTTGCAGTTGTTTAGTTTATGCCAAAAAACCGTAAGTTTCCGACAAATTTGAGTCTAGATCAAATTTATGTGTTTTCATGGGCTATCCAAAAATACAAAAAGGGTATATTCTGTATGATCTTACCTCACAAAAATTTATGGCGTATAGAGATGTCATTTTTCATGAGTCTATCTTTGCCTTTTCTACTCCTTTCGTCGCACCCTCCTCCAAAACTTTACCATCATATTCTCATGATGTTCTTTCAGCTGATACTCCATCACTACAAATACACAATCATTCACCAAATTCATCACTCCCTGATGAGATCCCTGCATTGCATGATAATGAAAATTTTATTACACAAGAACCTATTGATGTTGCAGATTTGCAGCCCCTTGTTGCACCAATTCCGAGCCCTGTACAGGAAATTCTCCTCATCAGAAAATCACACGGGACTACTAAATCACCAGCATGGATGTCAGATTATCAATTAAATGCAGCAAGTTCCTGTATATATCCTATTTCTGCCAGTCTCTCCTATCGTACAATTTCGTCCATTTTTCGTGCTTATTTGTCCAAATTAGACCTATTATCTGAACCTACGTGTTATGAAAAGGCGATCATAGACACTCGTTGGATTGAAGCCATGAACAACGAGCTGCAAGCATTACAAAATAATAATACTTGGCAGCTAGTTTCTCTCCCTCCCAACAAAAAAACAATCGGCAGCAAGTGGGTTTATCGCATTAAATACCGCGCTACTGGTGATGTGGAAAGGTTTAAAACTCAGTTCGTGGCCAAAAGATACAAACAGAAATACGACATTGACTACAAGGAGACCTTTTCTCCTGTTGTCAAACATGTGACTGTTCGTAGTGTTATCTCAGTAGCTGCTCATTTTAATTGGGAATTATATCATATGGATGTAGATAATGCTTTTCTACAGGGAGATCTCGAGGAGGATGTCTATATGGATATTCCTCAGGGACTTTCCAATTCAGGAGGGGAACATCTAGTGTGTAAATTAGAAAAGTCCATGTATGGCTTAAAACAAGCTTCACAACAATGGAATTTCAAACTTACGGCTGCTCTAACAGAATATGGTTATAAGCAGAGCAAGAGAGATTATTCGTTGTTCACGAAAAAAGATGGAGGTAAACATGTCATTATGCTAATTTATGTTGATGATTTGCTCATTACAGGAAATGATGCAAAAATGATATCAGAATTGAAGAAGACTCTGCATTCACATTTCAAACTTAAAGATTTAGGAGTGCTGAAATATTTCTTGGGCATGAAAATTAGCAGATCAGACTTAGGAATTGTCATGAACCAGAGAAAATATGCCGTGAAAATGATTGACGATATGGGTTTAAGTGGTGCTAAGCCTATGTGTACTCCATTCGAACAAAAACTTGAACCTTACTACAAAAGAGTATGATGATTTCATAACAAAATAGTCAGGAGAAAAAATCGTTTCCAATGATAAATTACTTCAAGATCCGAAAAAATATAAAAGGCTTATCGGAAGACTCCTTTACTTGACTCTAACTAGAGCGGACATTTGTTATGCAGTCAACCACATTAGCCAATTTATGCATATGCCAAAAGAGTCTCATTATCAAGCTGCAATTCGTATTATCAGGTATGTGAAGAAGGAACCTGGAAAAGGATTGTTCATGGGGAAAGAAAACTCACTGGAATTAAAAGCTTTTTGTGACTCCGATTGGGCATCGTGCATCCTGAATCGACGCTCCGTGACAAGTTATTGTATAAAATTAGGAGAATCAATCATTTCATAGAAATCAAGAAAACAGAGAACTGTATCAAGGTCATCGGCAGAGGCAGAATACAGGTCTATGGCTAATGCAATTTCGGAACTTACTTGGATTAGAGGAATGATTGGAGAGCTTGGCATCGGAAAATTCCTTACCCAATAGAATTGCTTTGCGACAGTCAAGCTGCACTTCACATAGCAGCTAATCCAGTATATCACGAGAGGAAGAAACACATTGAACTATACTGCCACCTAATTCGGGAGCAAATTCAAGATAGGATTGTGAAGACAAACTACATATCAACTGGGAACTAGCTGGCATACATTCTTATCAAAGCTTTGAGTTCAGCACAACACGCATTTGGGCCCTGAAGCAATTTGTGATATATAAGTCCATTAGTAGATGTTGTAGATTGTGCCGTTAGAGAGTAGAGAATAATCAGGAGAAATTAATGCATATAATTAGCTTAAATACTAGTTGTACTGTATACACAATAACCATTCAATAAAATTCGATTATCACTTCTTAACAAAAAGCTCAGATTAGATGGCAAAGTACAGAGTGATTTAATTGGCGTGCTCAGTAAATTTTACCCATATCTTGAGACAAGAGTGAAAATAATGGGAAAATTAAAAATTCAAGAATAAAGAAGGCTCTTCGAGGATGAGTTAGCACAAGCAACTATAGGAAAGATGCAACCTGCTATATGGTGGAGTAATTTCGGAGGACAATATAAGGAGCTTCAAAATATTGCTACTCGAGTTTTAAGTCTCACTTGTAGTGCCACCGGATGCGAGAGGAATTGGAGTGTCTTTGTTCATATTCACTTCAAGAAAATAAATCGTTTGGAACAACAAAGATTGAATGTCTTTATATTTGTTAAATATAATCTTCAACTTGAAGTGAGGCAAAAAGTCAGAGAGAAGAAAAGGGATTCATATGATCCTATTTGTTTTTCGGATATGAAATCCGATGATGAGTGGATCACTGAAAAAGAGGATCCAACTCTACCGAAAGATATCACATGGTTGGATATCCAAGAATGTTTCGGTATTGACGATGAAGACGCTGCACGTAACAAAAAAAAAGAGAGGTATGAAAATATTAAATCCTAGTTGCCATACCAATCCTATTTTTAATTTTCAATGTTATCCCAATTCTAATACTATATTTCTGCTGAGAGTGTGTGATTATATAGGTCCAAGAAATATCAATGCTATTAATCTTAAGGATAAAAGAAAGAAAATTGTGATAGATGTTGAAGAAATTGAAGATATAGTTATAGACGTGGAAGACTTCGTAAATTTGAATGATGGAAATTATGATAATGAGGAAATTGATCTTGAAGATGATTAAAGTATAAGATGAATGAACATGATAGGTAGAATGATTAGCAAATAGTATCACTTATTTATATTTTGATGTTTTGGCCTTTTGGTAATCATTTTGGTCATGATATTGATATGAATATATCTCTACAATATTTATAAATTGAAAATATTATTTTATTTTTGTAAATTATGATGAATGTTTATTAATGCCAATTCAAGAAGTATGAGTAGAGGGAATACTTAGAACTAAAACGGCGGCGATGGTGTGAACGTGAACGGCAGGAAAGTCCAAAATAGGTTTTTCTCTTAGTGTATTTAGTCAGTGCTAATCCCACGACTGATTTATGAAATTCTCGAAAATTTGTTGTTTTGGACAAGTTATCCATCATGTGTTTTATTTGTTTTAGCTCATCTTTATTATTTTTAGTATTGACACCTTTGTATTTGTTGGGCTAACAAACCCATCTACATCGCATAAAAAAATTGACTTTCCTTATTTGACACCAAAAGTAAAATCCATTTCGTTTTAAATAAGATTACAATTTTACTTATCGATGGCTGAAATTTTATAGACAAAAAAATATTTTTTCAATTTATTTCAATTATAATTTAATTGTAAATTTTATTGTCAAATCTAAATCCGACACATGACGTTTTATTAATCAATAGTAATTTGACATATGTATATAAGACTTTAAGTTTAATTAGATTTTAAGTTACAATTTTACGTCAATAATATTATTTTTTTTCTTTTTCTAATTAAAAAATCAAAACAAAATTAAAAACATAACGATTCCTAATAAAATTCTACCAATTATTTTTTTTAATATAATAATTTTATTCCAAATAAATTTTCTATCTATTATTATTTTTTTTTTAAATTCTTAATAAAATAATAATACACTATACTTTTTTCTAATTTTTTTATAAAATAATTTTTCCTAATTAAAATTCATTATATTATTTTTTTTCTATTCCTACTTAAAACGGGCACATCTTCTTCTTTTTTCCTATTCAAATGGACATATTGTTAAAAAAAATTATTCCTAATCAAATAATAATATATATTATTTTTTTTCTAATTATTTTATAAAACTATAATCCTAATTTAAAATTTTGAGTTTAATTATGTTTCAAATTATAATTTTAAGTCAACGATATCTTTTTCCTATTCTAATTAGGAAATAAACACACAATAAAACATAGTTTTAATAAAATTATAATACACTATATTTTTATAATTTTCTTATTTAACAAATTTTTCTAATTAAAATTCATTATATTTTTTTTCTATTCCTAATTAAAATGGGCACATCTTTTTTTTTTTTCTATTCAAATGGGCATATTGTTAAAAAAATTATTCCTAATCAAATTAAAAAATATTTTTTTTCAATTTTTTTTATTAAACTATTATTCTCAATAAAAGTTCTCTATATTTTTTTCTATTTTTAATTAAAATGGACATATCTTCTGTTTTAAAAAAAATATAATTTTGATTCTAATAGGATTGTAGATTTTGAAATAAAATTAAAATAATTATAATTGATATCTTAACTTATAGCTAATAGAGAAACTTTTTCAATTTGTTGCTATTGTGAATTTAATTGCAAATTTTATTGTCAAATCAACATCCAACACATGACGTTTTATTAATGAATAATAATTTGACACATATATTTAAGAACTTTTAATTTAGTTAGGATTCAAGTTATAATTTTAAGTCAATAATATTATTTTTTTCTATTCTAGTTATGGAATCAAAACATAATAAAAACATAATGATTCCTAATAAAATTTTACCAATTATTTTTTCTTAACATAATAATTTTATTCCTAATCAATTTCTTATTTTATTATTTAAAAAATTATTTCTAATAAAATTCATATATTTTTTTTCCTATTTCTAGTTAAAACGTACATTTTTTTTTATTATTTCAAACGGTCATGTTATTAAAAAAAACATTACTAAATAAATTATATTTATTTTTTGCAAATTTTTTCATTAAACTATATTCCTCATAAAAATCCATTATATTTTTTTCCATTTTTAATTAAAACGGTCATACATTATTTTTCAAATAATAAGAACAACTAAATTGATTATCTCGATTATAAAATTTATTATGAAATCAAATCTTGATATATTAACTTTACTTTTTACTATGTTTGTTATTTTTGAAAATAAAATAAATTTTAAATTTAATAGGATTGTATATTTTGAAATTAAATCGAAATAAT
Organism: Rutidosis leptorrhynchoides; assembly: GCF_046630445.1. Taxonomy (NCBI): domain Eukaryota; kingdom Viridiplantae; phylum Streptophyta; class Magnoliopsida; order Asterales; family Asteraceae; genus Rutidosis; species Rutidosis leptorrhynchoides. The sequence goes on along the minus strand of NW_027266560.1, from coordinate 16,685 downwards.
TATAACTGATATAAAAGTTAAAATAATTCTCTTTTTGATATAATATTTTACATATATTTAATAATAATCAATAAAAATAATTATTATAAATTTTTTAATGATATATATTTAAATTATTAATTTTTAAAGGTTATGAATTTTCTGTCCAACGGACGGGCCTACCGACTAATAATAATAAAATATATGCATTCAAAAAAAACATAATCTTCCTGTCACATATTGTAAGAAATGTCAATTTAGCAGCTTAAATGTCATGATCTCACAAAACACAATTTGAGAATGAGAATTAAAAACAATAACAATAATATGCTAAAAAAAATAATTTTAGCAGCATCATTTGATTTACGATCAAAAACTCAACAATTAAATTAAACTTTTAAAATATTTAATTAAGTTTGGATGGCTATCAAGCAACCACCATACTCTTTAATAACATATTGCAGCTTCTTCAATTTGATAACTCATGATAGTCAATCCCGACACAAAATTGAAATTAATTTTCAAAAGCCCAAAATTAAGAATTAGAAATATATATATATATATATATTAAACACTTACTATATGATCCAAGCTAGGAGCACAGTGAGGGATCATCATGCTATTAATTTTCCTTTGAAACTTACGAATATCATGTCTTGACAAACACTACATTTCTTCATTTTTTTTTTTAAATTTTAAATTTAAAAGGATCTCTTTTCGTTGAATTTAGATTCTTTTCTTTTCTTTATATTGAAATTCCATTTATCGGTGATAGATGACTCGAACAACAGAAAATAAAAGGTGGTTTACAAGTTTTATAATTACATCAAAACTACATCTTTATAAACAATAAGTCATTTGTGAATTTTTTTTGAAGGTCCATAAATAGTTTATCAAAATTCTCCCTCACGGTCATTCTTCCATCAATAGAAGTCAATGAACTTACAATATCCATCTATATTGTGAATGTATACAAGATATATGTATAACTCCATCTTTTCATTTCAGATTTTAATGGGCATAAAATGGACCCATTATCAACATAAATTTAAGTTTAATTAAACACACAATTAATCCTCAAATTTTTACGGTTTGAATTCTAAAAACTAATTAAGAAATCAATAACTAATTACTAATAACCGTAATTATACAGTTAGAATATACTTACAAATTGAGTTTACTTGAGAATTAATTATGCGCAATCCATATCAATCTTCTAATTTTTTTATTTTTTTTAATTTTATTTTTTATTTTATTTTATCTTCTAATTGGATTTGGCAAAAAAAGGGTCAGAATTTTGCTTTTGTAAGTTCTGTTTTGATTTTTTTTTTTTTTTTTATTTCTTTTGTTATGTGATACTTGGGATAGATGACATGTAAAAGGCTGTAAAAGAAAGAGCCACTAAAAACAAAGAAAATAAATATGCTCCAAAAAAAAAAGCACTAAAGAAGAATGTAAGTGGACTGAGAAGATTTACAACACTTGATCTAGGGGTAAACTTGTCAAAAACAATAACTTTTCGATTTCATAAACAAATTCGTGGGATTAGCACTAGCCCTCTATTTGATTAAAAATTTTAAGAGATTAATTAGAAAGGTATAAATATTGTGGATTTAGCCCCATCTATATCTAACTGCTCTTAATTAATTGGTTTAATACAAAGAACTATGAGTTGTGTAAGATTCTAAAAAAAAAAAAAGGCTCGACTTATGGGCCTTAAACACAGTCAAAAATAAATTCACGCTATATTTTAGTAGTGCATACACTCTGAAGTTAAATCTATTATTATTTCTGACTATTTTACCTCTAGAGATCTTTAATTCACGTTACATTAGTTAAATGTTTTATTATTTCTGACTATTTTATCTCTATGGATCTTACTTGAACTTTTCCAAACATTTCGTTCTCCTACCGAAACTTTCATTGCTTATGTTTCACCACCCAAACATTGATTTTATTACGATTACCCTTATTTTTTATTTCGGAAAAATTATATCTTATGTTCCTCTCAGACTATTATGGTAACGAAAATATTCTTCTTGGTTTGAATTGAAGAAATATGCTCATCTTAATCAATTTCGTTAAATAATTATACCTTTTCACCGTTAAAAATTGACACATGGCACCAATTTCCTTTAAACCACTTTATGTGGCACGCTATACATTTTACGTGGCATATTTGATCAATCTTAACATGGTACGGAAACTATGATGTAGAAAAATTACCACATGTCACTTATAATGCCACATAAGACATGGAAAATGCCCGGTTCAGAATCCAAGCAATCTGGTCCAAAATCAAACCGACCAAAATCGGTATGGTTATTTAATTTAATTTTTATAAATTTATTATTTTATAAAGTATAAATATTTTTTAAATTTAAGTTTAACTTTAAATTTAAATTTAAATTTTCCTTATTAAAATTAATTAAATATTTTTAGTTTATAAAATTATAAATTTATAAAAAAAATTAAATTAATTAATCAGTCTGGTTCGATTCTTGACCGATCTGATTGGATTATGGATCATATCGGTTCGGTTCTGACCGGACCGAACCGATTTTTCATGTCATATTATTAGGTCGCATTATAAGTGACACGAAGGAATTTCGCACCGAATTCAAAATGAGAATTAGCTATTGGTGTTCAAACCTGAATTGGAGGGTGGGTAGTGGGCTGTTTATTGTAAAAGGGCTAGGTCCATGTCCTAAATCACATTAATACAGTTGTACTCCTTTGGAACGAAAATAATGTCTTTCATATTTTGTTTTACAACGACCATTAATACGAAGTATGTATTTGGTTTTTTTTTATGTTGGAGTATGTATTTGATTCGTCACATAAATTTTATGTATATCGTCTATTGAGAGTGGATGTGATCTCTTATATGTTTAAACGCTTTGAGATGTTAATAATTTCTGATTGGCCCATCGGAAATCATAACTGAAAATGTCCATCAACCCACCACCTCTTTGATCATGAGCGATGGTCAAATATTCATGTTACAACTCATATGAAGCAAATACTGTATTCATTGATCACTTTTTTTATTCTTTTTTTACACTGTGCATTCAAGAGATCTTAAAAGATTAATGTTTTGAAGAAATAAAGTGATGAATCACGAGTTGGTTTTGCAAACATTGAGATCTTAAAAGATTAATGTTTGTCACTTTCTGAACAAATATTTGGAATGCATGCTTTCTCAAAGACCAGTATACATATGTAAGATTAGAAAGGAAAATTTTCTAAAACTAAACAGCTTTTCTCAATTTAGTTCCCATATATTTCAAATGGGAAAATGATGAATTTTTTCAGGAAATTTCAGCATAAAAAACACATGTTTCTGATTATTGCTTTTCTGATTGGATCTTATGATACAATTAATTTTCTATTAATAATGCTCGTTGCTTGTGATTTTTTCTAGAGTAGTTCGTATTAACAATTTCTCACCCACTTTATATTTTTCCTCTTTTTCTTTTTTTTTTCTTTTTTTTTTTTTTTTTTTTTCTTTTTCTTTCTTTCTGCATTAATACTCTTTTTTGAAGTGGATCCCATAGTCTTGAAGATCAATTAGTTTTCTTGAAGTTACAATTAGTTTCCTTACTCTTCTATTAATGATCATCGATGCTTGCTTGTGATCTTTTGGATTAGAAAGAAATCATATTAACATGCTACTCATTATTTTATATTATTCAGTTTTTTAATAAGAAACCCAAAATGTCCCCCAATATAATTTATGTTTTGTTACTCATTCTTGTGTTCTTTGAATGCTTGTGACATTGTGTGGACATTTTGTTAAAGTCTTATATTGGATGAATTCTGATCATTGCCTCCTTTATAAGTATTTGGACAATCCTCCTCCCAAGAGCTAATTTTTAGAGTTGAATTAGATCATCGATCTTTCTCAACACGATATCACAGTTTAGGTCATGTCGGGCCATCATAACGTCATGCTCCAAATTTACTCAAAATCGAACATTGTGCGTATGGGGGCGTATTAAAATCCCACATCGGTCGAATACATAATCATGACCTACTTTATAAAGATTTGTGCAACCCTCCTTCCATGAGTTAGTTTCTAGAATTCAGTCAGGTCATCGTTCATTCTGAAGACATTTTTACGAGTGAGGTAGGATATGACCCTCTCATTTCGCCATGCCAGTGCGAGGGCTCCCTTTTGATTGATGAAACTTTGAGTGTATTTTAGTTTAAAAAAGTAGTATTTTTACAACATTTGATTTTGTTTTCAATGTGTCGACTTTCTATATTCCATAGTAAAAATAGGAACACCGATCATTATCGTCATTCAGTACATGCACTTGAATCACAAAACCCACATGTCATTTTCGTTTTATTTGAGTTTTGTATATTGTCTTTTGCTAAAAGATGTATTTTATTCTGAGTTTTCATTATACTAGTCAGTGGGCCCGTCCGTTGGACGGAAGTCCGTATCTTTAGAAATAAATAATTTAACTATATATTATAAAAAATTATATAATAATTATTTGCATTAAATATTATTAAATTTATGTCAAATATTATATCAATTTTTTTTTAAAAATTTATATCAATTATAATTATTTTGATTTTATTTCTACAATCCTATTAGATTTAAAAATTTTTTTTGTTTAAAAAATAAGATATGTCCGTTTTAATTACTAATAGGAAAAAAATATAGCGGATTTTTATTAGGAATAATAGTTTAGTATAAAAATAATATATATTTTAATTTGATTAGGAATAATTTTTTTTTAACAATATATCCATTTGAATAGGAAAAAAAAGATTTGTCAATTTTAATTAGGAATAGAAAAAAAAGAATATAATGGATTTTAATTAGGAAAAATTGTTAAATAAGAAAATTAGAAAAAATATAGTGTATTATAATTTTATTAGGTATATATTTTTATTGTGTTTTGATTTCCTAATTAGAATAGGAAAAATAATATCATAGATTTAAAATTATAATTTGAAATCTAATTAAACTCTAAGTTTTAAATTAGGAATATAATTTAATATTTTTTTTAAAAAAAATAATATATATTATTATTTGATTAGAAATAATCATTTTAACAATATGTCCGTTTAAATAGGAAAAAAGAATATAATGAATTTTTATTAGGAAAAATTGTTTAAAAAAATAGAAAAAAATAGTTTATTATAATTTATTAGGATTTTTTTAACATAATAGATAGGAAATTAATTAAGAATAAAATATTACATTAGAAAAAAGTAATTGGTAGAATTTTATTGGGAATTGTATTTTGATTTCCTAATTAAAAAGGAGAAAAAATAATATCATTGATTTAAAATTGTAACTTGAAACCTAATTAAACTCAAATTTCTTACATACATGTGTCAAATTACTATTCGTTAATAAACAAACGTCATGTGGCGGATGTTGATTTGACAATAAATTTACAATTGAATTGCAATTGGAATAAATTGAAAAAGTCTCTCTATTGTCTATTTATTTATATCAATTATAATTATTTTGATTTATTTTAAAATCTACAATCCTATTAGAATTAAAAATTATTTTGTCTAAAAAATAAGATATTTCTGTTTTAATTAATAGTAGGAAAAAAATATAACGGATTTTTATTAGGAATAATAGTTTAATAAAAAAAATTTATTTTAATTTGATTAGGAATAATTTTTTTTAACAATATGTCCATTTGAATAGGTAAAAAAAAATGTGTCCGTTTTAATTAGGAATAGAAAAAAAATAATATAATGGATTTTAATTAGAAAATAAGAAAATTAGAAAAAATATAGTGTATTATAATTTTATTAGGTATATATTTTTATTTTGTTTTGATTTCTTAATTAGAATAGAAAAAATAATATCATAGACTTAAAATTATAATTTGAAATCTAATTAAATTCAAATTTTTAAATTAGGAATATAGTTTAATAAAAAAATTAAAAAAAATAATATATATTATTATTTGATTAGGAATAAATTTTTTTAACAATATGTCCGTTTGAATAGTAAAAAAAAGATATGTCTATTTTAATTAGGAATAGGAAAAAAGAATATAATGAATTTTTATCAGGAAAATTTGTTTAACAAAAAAATAGAAAAAATATAGTGTATTATAATTTATTAGGATTTTTTTTAAAATAATAGATAGAAAATTAATTAGGAATAAAATATTATATTAGGAAAAAGTAGTTGGTTGAATTTTATTAGGAATCATTATATTTTTATTGTATTTTAATTTTTTTATTAGAAAAAGGAATACAATAATATCATTGATTTAAAATTATAACTTGAAACTTAATTAAACTCAAAGTTCTTATATACATGTGTCAAATTACTATTCGTTAATAAAACGGCATGTGTCGGATGTTGATTTGACAATAAAATTTGCAATTGAATTGTAATTGGGACAAATTGAAAAAGTTCCTCTATTGTCTATAAGATTTGTATTACAGTTAAAATTCTATAAATTAATAATGTCAGAATCGGAAGAATTTATTAATTTAGATAGTTATTAATTTATCGATAAATTAATAATTATTAATTTAAGGAGTTTTTAACCGATTCAACGTAATTCATATTTCCGTATAAACTAAGTAATTATACTGTACATACCAAACAACAAGGCAAATTAGTCCATGCCTCTTAGAATTACATTGCAGCGAACCTTGGGATTCAATAGTTGTACTGTATTCTTACTTGGTGGCAATGACTCCAAATAGACTTGAACTTTAAAGGAAAACAGACAACTATTGAATCATATTTCAATAGAGTGTAATATAGTTTTTTCAGTTTCTATAAATTATTAATTTATGATATTTTTGGGACCAAAAATTATAAAGAGATCTCCCGAAAAATTATTATCTTATTATTTTATTGAGTTTTTCAATTTTTTATATTGGCTCAAATCGAGACGTATAAATTTATTATTTTAAAGAGTTTATTAATTTACCGAGTATTAATTTAAAGAGTTTGTATTTGAGTTTTGTATGTTGGGTTTTGTTAGGCATTAAATCGTTCCTGTCAAGCCTTTCAAATACCCATTTTCCTAATGATAGCCAAAGCCTGACCAATTAAAAAAAGTGAACCCTTTCAAATGCCCATTTGCCTAATGTTAGTCAAAGCCCGACCAATTAAAAAAAGTCAAGCCTTTCAAAGACCCATTTACATATTACTTTTTTGATTGGATATTATTATTATACAATTAATTTTATACTTGGGTCTTATTTTACAATTAACCTATTTGAAAAATTCTTGTATGAGTTTAACCTAACATGTCATTAGAAATTAACATGTGTAAAAAATTAAAAATCACATATGACATGTAAAATATGAGTTGGCAAAATACTTTCGCTGTTAAAAAGTGATTAACACCGTTTGTTCTCCATCACCCAACCCGATACGAAACACGTTTTCTGTAAAAAAAACTGATACCACAATTTTCTTACACATGTCAAATTTTTAATGGCATACCTTATTTTAGATTAAACTCATGCAAGAATTTATTTCTCTAATTTTGTATTGCTTGTGATTTTTTCAAATCTCTCCAAATGCCTCGTTAAATTCTCTTGAAGCAAATTATATCATTTTTTTTTTTTTTCATTCCAGCGTGATTATCCAGTGCAGGATATGCCATGAGGGTGGGTCCGCTTCGAACCCTCTGATTACGCATGCAAATGCGTAGGTTCGATACGGGTTACGTCTTTAGTATCTAAAAAAAAAAATGTATATCAAATGCATTCAATATGTTTTAACAATAATTATACTGTACATTGTTTATGGCAGTACTTTCACTATCCCTGCCTAAATACTTGGCAGCTTGAAAATATCATTTGGTCCTGCGAGATATGCGGAAGTTAGTATGTTTGCTTTGTACGAGATGGACGACGTTACTGGTCAGGAATTTAATGTAAGTATTATTATTATTGTTATTTGCTTATTTATTGACTTTTATTTTTATTTTGTTTAGCGGTTGCAGATACGTCTTCTCGCTAGTTGGTCGGCCATAGTGCTTGTATTTGGTGCGATCTGGTTCAATTACGTGAATGAGGGAGCTTGGGATTGACATGGCTTAATATAAGCATTTCTTAAAAATAATTGCAGGAAGTTGATGTTTCCAAACATTGCTCTAAGACTAAAGTCAAGACATATTTAATCAAAAAAAAAAAAGTTAAAGACATATTTTTTATATATGAATGTTTGGTGGAAAAAATGTTTTTTTTTTTTTTTAAGAAGAACATCAATCTTAAATTAAATATTGTCTAAAAAGACTTGAGATGCTACAATATAAAACAAGAAACTAAATGTAAAACAAGTTATTGATAAATTGGAGTCCATAATAACTAAATAATGAGCTGTTTTATTACCATTACGCTTAACAAAACTCACACATAGTTTAAAAAACCTTGCCAAAGCCTTGATTTCATCAATTATCAGCGGTGGAAAAAATGTTTTTATTGAGAATAGACTAGAAATGACATTTTCTATCAATACCTTTATTTACAACAAGATTGAGATTTTGGATACTTCATTTAATAGCCCTGGACCTTGGTCGGTTTTTTTATTTTTTTAAATTAGTATGTAAACATGATTAGATAGTGTGTATTAGTAATTAAAGCATGTTATTAAACAAATGAGAATTGGTATGTATGTAGGTGAATGTGAATTTGATGTATTTGTCTGTCGTATGTGCATGAAAAAAATACTCCTTCCTTCTTTCGTCAATTTCATTGAAATTAAAAAAACATACGAAGGACTCACATTTCAAACATTAATATATCTAAATGTATAAATATATTTTTAACTTTATCATAGTTTATCATAAATTAAAAATATACAAACATTTTTAATTATGTTATTAACTGTTTGTGAGAGAAAATAACGATAAAAATTCAAAAACAGAGGATACAAAACACCTATTCATACAACATTGTCGTGCAATTTGCACGGTATGTTTGTCAGATTTATGCTAGATTCTATTCATTTTGTTTGTTTCTAAAAGATAAATTAATATGGAAGAAAATATAGAAGGATTAAGTATTGAAGATTGGGAGGACATTGTTCTGGAAATAAGTGGCGATGGAATTGATCAGAATTGGAAGCCGACTGATCCAAAATTATGTTTGGTGGCTAGATTATTGACAGATCGATCATACAACAAAACGGCAATGAAGGATATACTTGCAAAAGTATGGAGACCAGTGAAGGGAGTATCTTTTATGGAGATGGAGGATGACAAACTCTGTGTGCAATTCTATCATATGGCGGACCTTAACATAGTTTATAATGGAAACCCCTAGACATTTAACAACAATTTGTTGCTGATCAATAAAGTCAAGGATCAAGATTCTATGTTCAACAGTCCTCTGAATTTTGCTGATTTTTGGGTTCAGGCGCATGATATTCCTGTAAGATTTTTCAGTCAGAGAGTAGCGGAGCAATTGGGAAACGCCATGGGAAATTTATCATGATTGAGGATGAGAGTAAAGCACTAATTTCGAAAAAATTCCTGCGATTTAGGGTGACTTTGGATGTGAGAAAGCCGTTGATGAGATACAAGAAGTTAAGTAGAGCGGGAGGCGATACATTTGCGGTCACATTCAAATATGAACGACTATTGATGTTTTGCTTTGTGTGTGGAAAACTTGGCCATTCTGATGTATTTTGTCAATCCTTATTTGATACGAAAGATGGTATAGTGAAGAAAGTATGAGGTATTTGGCTAAGGGCAGAAAACAGACAGTCAGTATAGGAGATTCAAAATCCGTGGATTATGAAATGGAATTTGCCTATGATTCCATCGTATGGAACAAGTACTCAAAGTAACAGTTGCTTGTCTGAGAAGGAAAGAGTAATACAGGAAGAGGAGGTCATGGTTTTAGAGGAAGACAAAAAACGCCAAAGGGGAAACAACATTGTTAAAGAGACTAATTCTCTTTTGTTTGTTGAAAATCTGGAAGTGAAAGTTAAAGCTGCGGATCCTGCAAAGCAGGATCGCCGAAAGCCATGAATCTACTAAGTTAGAACTGTCGAGGATTAGGCCAACCTCAGACAGTCTTAGCGTTCAAGGAGCTAATTAATAGATATAGGCCTGATGTGATTTTTTTAATGGAAACTTTGGTTCATGCTCAAAGAATTGAGGATATTAGAATAGAAGTAGGTTTTCAGGGTTGTTTTTCACTAGATAAAATGGGGAGGGGAGGAGGGATGGCTTGTTTATGGCGGAATACTAACATGATAGGAGTCAGGTCGTACTCATCAAACCATATTGATATGAACATTATACTGGATGATAAGGCAGGTTGGCGAATTACTGGATTTTATGGGTTTTCGGAAAGATATCGAAATCGAGAATCATGGAACTTAATAAACACGTTGGCATCACAAGGTAATGAGCCGTGGCTTATTATGGGGGATTTCAATGATATGTTGTCAGTGACAGACAAGATAGGAGGACGACCACATCCTCACACTTTTGTTGGAGGGTTTTCGTAATTGCATTGAAAGAGCACATTTACATGACATTTCGCTAAGTGGGGATCAATTTACATGGGTGAAAAGTCGAGGGACTCCTGCGACTATGTTTGAAAGATTGGATAGGGCTTTTGCTAATAATGATTGGTTGAGGTTGTTTCCCGATCATAGTCTCATAAATCTCACTATTGGTGTATCTAATCATAATCCAATACTATTGAAAATTCTGCAACAACCTTCTCAACGCATCCTTAGGCGATTTCTATTTGAGAATGCGTGGCTAAAGGAAGTGGATTGTGATGAAGTAATCAAGCGAAGTTGGCTACCAGGCGGAACTATACAGATTGGCGATAAAATAAATAACTACAACGCTGTGTTGGGTGAATGGAGTTCGAAGTTAAATATGCAGTTTAAGGAGGAAAAGACACGAATATATGAGAAATTGAGGCAAGCTCAAGGGCGAAGTGACATGGATTCTATTGTTAATGAAGAAAAAAATAAAATGAATATTGTGTTGGAGAAGGAAGATACGTACTGGAAGCAGCGAGCGAAGGTATTTTGGCTCCAATTTGGAGACTTGAATACTAAATATTTTCATGCCCAAGCTTCAAGCAGAAAGAAATTGAATACTATCCCTCTTCTTCAATCAGCTAGCGGTGATTTAGTTTCTTCAGAGGATGACAAGGTGGCAATTATAAGGGAATACTTCTCAAACCTGTATTCGAAAAGCAGTCAAATTGACTACTCCATTTTTGAAGATCTTTTAGCCGATCGTTGCAGATGACGAGAATTCGATGCTGACTTCACCACGCACAGAAGAGGAATTCAAATAAGCAATCACTCAGATGAGTCTTGATAAGGCTCCAGGCCCTGATGGGTTAAATGTAACATTTTTTCAGAGATCTTGGGATATTGTCGGTCAAGATGTTGTGTGAAGTTGTCAACAATGGCTACGACAAGGGAGATTACCAAAGAATATCAATGCGACATTTCTTGTTCTTATTGGTAAAATCGATAAACCTGTAAATATGAAGGATTTTAGACCCATAACATTGTGTAATGTGTTGTACAAGATCCTATCAAAAGTTCTTGCGAATAGACTCAAATCTGTGTTGCCTCGAATTGTTTCTCCATCTCAACAGCGTTTTGTACCGGGAAGGACAACTATTGATAATATAGTCGTTGCTTTTGAATTGATCCATAGTATGAGAAGGAAAAAGAAGGGTAAATATGGTAATGTTGCTTTAAAGCTTGATATTAGCAAGGCGTATGATAGAGTAGATTGGGGTTTTTTAGAATTCATTATGAGAAAGATGGGAATTCATGCACGATGGATTGTTTGGTTGATGATGTGTATCACATAAGTTACGTATAATGTGTTGCTAAATGGGGCATAAGTGGGACCTATAATTCTGAAAAGAAGATTACGTCAGGGAGATCCATTATCACCGTATTTATTTATTATCTGTGCTGAAGGGTTGTCTTATTTACTTCGTAAGGCGGAGATAGAAGGTCGGATTCATGGATTGAGAGTGGTTCGCAGAGCTCCATCTATTACACATTTGTTATTTGCCGATGACAGCCTATTTTTCTTTAGAGCAACCACCATGGATGCGGCAGCAATAAAGAAGATATTTGATGATTATGAGATTGCATCAAGACAGGTAATAAATCTACAAAAGTCAAGTATCGTTTTTAGCTATAATGTTGGTGAACTAGACACTGTTGCTATTAAAAATATTTTGGATATTACTATTCCTTTGGATCATGGTAGATATTTGGGACTTCCTTCTTTGATTGGCAATAACAGAAAACAAATTTTTTCCTTTCTTAAAGATCGACTACAATTGAGATTAGGAAGTTGGAAATCTAAGATTTTGTCGAGGGCTGGGAAAGAAATATTGCTTAAAGCAGTGGCTCAAGATTTACCAACATATTGCATGAATGTTTTCCTTATACCTATTGGAATATGTGATGCTTTGCAAAAAATGATGAATTCGTTTTGGTGGGGTATGAAACCAGAAGGATCTCTAAAAATCCATTGGTTTTCTTGGGATTGAATATGTGGATCGAAGAACTCAGGTGGACTGGGGTTCTGATTACTTCATTTGTTTAACCAGGCAATGCTTGCTAAGTAAAGATGGAATATCATGGATAATCCATTATCTCTTCCGGCTCAGATTCTCAAGATAAATATTTTCCTAGGAGCGATTTACTAGATGCTAATGAAGGATATAATCCTAGTTTTATTTGGAAGAGCATATTGAGAGGTTAAGTGTGTTGACTTGTGGAACAAGGTGGAGAATAGACAATGGTTCTTCTGTAACAGTATGAGAGGATCCATGGTTACCAAGAGATGGAGATTTTTATGTGCAAACACCAGTAATGGAGGGTAAGGAGAATTTGTAGGTCCGAGATCTAATCATGGAAGATTCGTCATCTTGGGATGTACAAATGATTAGAGGGTTATTTTGTGATGTAGACGCGGAAAGAATTCTTGCAGTTCCATTACCAAAAGGAAATTATTTGGACAGATTGATGTGGACTGAAACGACTGATGGTCGGTATTCTGTCAAGTCAGGCTATAGACTAGCAGTTAAATTTTTGGCTTCTTCTCTGTGGATGGATGACAATGTATTATGGCGAAAATTATGGAAATTATATATACCACCAAAGTGTAAAGAATTTCTATGGAGAGCTTGTAAAGATGTTTTGCCGACATGAGACAGATTACTACATTGTGGAATGGCGGTTCTGGTAACGTGTGTGACTTGTGATGAACTTGAAACAATAACGCATTCATTATTGGAGTGTAGAGCTGCAAAGGGTTGCTGGGACTATTATGATCGTGTTTATGGAGAAGGCTCGTTGATTGATTTCTTGCTTTGGTTAACATAGGGTCCACCATGTATCTTGAAGGAGTCATGTATATTATTATGGCATATATGGAAAGCAAGAAATAGACGGTACTCAGAACAAAGAAGATTGCCTGAGGGTGTAGTTGTGAACAATGCATTGCAGGATCTAAAGGATTGGTAGGAAGCTCAGCAAAATTCAAATAAGCAGAGGACAACTGGCAGCGAAGTAGTTCGAAGTCAAAGAGAAAAATGGATGAGACCGTCGAGAGGGATTGTGAAGTGTAATTTTGATGGCGCAAATCATGATGACACTGGTAAATCGAGTTATGGTGCGGTAATTAGAGATGAATTGGGAATCATTCAAGGTGGACTATCTGGATTTGTTGAGAACAGATTCACTCCTATAATTACAGAAGCAATGGCATTTAGAGAGACATTGTTATGGCTGCATGAAAAGAAAGTTGGATCAGTAATTGTTGAATCGGATTGTTTAAACATTGTTCAGAAGTTTCATGATACTACTACTACTGCTGTTAATGAAGTTGGCATGCTAATATCAGAATGTAAGCACTTGGCAGGCACATTACAATCTTTCACGTTTACATGGATTCGAAGACAGGCAAATAAGATAGCCCATGCCATGACAAAAGAAACATTTCTATTTAATAGCATTTATAACTGGAATGTATTACCTGATCATATAGTTTCTCTAGCTAATACTGATGTAATGGAGTTTATTGTGGAGTAGTTTAATTAAAAGTTCTTTTCAAAAATAAACTTTATCATAAATTACACTATACTTTTAAATCAAAATAACAGAAAATGAAAATAAAAACTAAACTAATTTTATGTAATCCCATCTCTTTAAACCCCCAATTTTCAAATCTAAATCTCAATCCTTACCGGAACCATCGGTTCCGGCGCCACCTCAACCTAATTCTCTCTCCTCTTCTCACGCTCCCTGTTAAAAATATGAAAAGAGCTTCCACACTAGCCTCCTCGATCCTTCCCATAACCATCAGCGCCGTCGCGTACGACGGCTCCGGCGCCACCTCAACCCTCAATCAAGTTGCGCTTTTCAGCTCTAGCAGCGGCGCAAATTCATCCTCTGCTTCATACGCCCTCCAGCGATGGTTCTCTCGTTTCTTCGATTCTCCGAACGGTTCATCTCGATCTGCGGTTGTCAGCCTCGCCGGAATCATAGCGTCGGTTGCGGCCGTTGCATCAGTGTCTCGGGTGGCTTATGCAAAGGAAGCGCCTCCACCGGAACTGGTTCCCAAGGAAGTTGTGCTTTATCATCCATTGTCGGTTTATGAGTGTACTTTTGTGAAAGCGACTGTATACCACTGTCGAAAATATCTAAAGTTTAAATGAGAGAGACGAATGAATATATGTTAATTAAGTTTTCGAAAAATAACATATAAAAAAAGACGAAATATTTTATCAGAAGTGACGTATAAAAAAAATGATGGAGGGAGTATAATATTAGATAGCTGTGGATAATTTCAATGTTTCACGAATTTGATCAAGTATAATACCAATTCAGCAAAACAATGTATGTGACCACTAGACGTCATTAGCTATATTGTGTAAATTACGGCATAAAATCGTTTAAATTCATATCACCCAAAAAAAGTACTATTTTTCTGATTAGTAACGTCATGAGGTTGTTGAAATAGTCCTCTTGGATTTAATTAATGCTAAACGTGGCTAGCTCGACATTTTAATTTTGACCACTTGATCTGTAAATTCATGTTTACTTTCATCACCCATATTTAACCAGCTTATAACAAAGATCCCAATACGTTAAATCGAAGTTGGCTCGAACTGATTAAATCATTTCTTAAAATAAATGCTTTTTAAGAGAATTGATCGAGACCATCCAATGACGATGAGCTGATTGTAAAACCAGTTCAGCAAAAGTTTCGTTGTTTTGCTTACTTGGTCAATCAGCAAAAGTTTGTTTACCTCGCTCTCAAAATACATGATATTTTGTATTTTTAGATTCATTTAAATAAATATATATTTAATCAATAATCTTCACTATATATATTCATTTGCATGAATCTAAAAACATAAAATATCATGTATTTTGAGACGGAAGAAATATTTAGCAAGCGGCAAGAGCAACAAGAATACAAACTAGAAACAAACAATATTTCACATCAGTTCTAATATATTCAAACATCTCTCAATAACACACAAAAAATATAACCTCTCTTGCACAAATCAATCACTCATATTTTACAGGAACATAAATGGGGGCAGCACACTTCCTTAACTCCAAGGTTTAGAAGAACAACAACTTTGTCCGTGTATGCAAAATAATCTTAAAACATTACTAGACGTTCTCCGTGAAATAAAACCTGGAGAAACCTAAAGAAAAAAATGCCATTCTGTATGATTCCAAATCCATATGGACTCCTTGTACGTACGAACAGAAAAAACAAACTCGTGAGACTGTACATGAAATATTTTGTACTTAATCCTCATGCAACTGTTTGGTTTCTTCCTCTTATCCAGATACTTCGTAGTTCTTGCAGGTTCGAAGCTATATAAACCTGACCCCATCCTCACCATTTCTCAAGGAATTGATTGCATACTCTAGAAAAATCCTGTCAGCCTTGAATTCTTCCAACTTGCCATTCACTTCAGAGACCTCAATTCCTAGAGACTCTAAATTAACCGAATTGCATTCCCCACCAAAATCAGTTTCTTTCGTGTTAGGTGGAAGTGACAGATTTTCTTCATTAGGTAGACTTTATCTGTTTAATTCGGATTCGTCTGTACAACTCTTTGTCAACTCATGGGAGCTGCCACCACCTTCAATATCTCAATTAATTACAAGAAATATTGTTTCCTTTTAAATGTAGACATAAAATGTGATGGAAAGTGGGAGGTGAACAAGAATACAGGGATCGGGTTCTAGGAACCCGATCTTCCTGTAGAACCCGATCTTCCTGTCATTAGGGTGATAATTTATTTAATTAAGGAGAGAAACGGGAGCTGAGAACACGTTCATGTAGTGTTTGTGTATGATTATGTGATGATTAGCATGCCAAAGCATGCTCGTGATCTTGGTTCACGTTTTTCCTTTTTTTCCTTAGTCAAACTTACACCTTGTCACCTTTTGTCTGTGTCATGTGTGTGTCTGTCTGTCTCGTCATGTGTGTGTCTGTCTGTCTTGTGTCACGTCTTGTCACACCTTGTCTTTTGTGCATATTCGTAACCCAAGAACGCGATTTTGCATGCCTTCTGTACGTGTCCTCGCAGCGTAAGATTGTGTTGATTGTGTTGAAATAAGTTTTATCCTTGCATGCATGCTATGAACACATCAGTCTATCCCTATACCCACATATATCATTCTCTCCGTCTCTATTCCCAAATAT
>NW_027266559.1:0-77667 GCF_046630445.1 Rutidosis leptorrhynchoides | reverse complement strand
ATTCTTCTTCTCTATCAATCTTTTTTGTTTTTACCCCATTTGATTAAAAGAATTAACCAACAAATGAAATATTTTTTTTCTTTTTTCTACATCATAGCTGCTCCTTGACACTACCATTTTCCGGCATGATAATGTTGGGAAAATCTATTTAAAAGAGATCGTCGCTAGTCCCATGAAAGCATTGCCAATTGTTTCATACACCGACTGCAGAAATTGGTTGAACTTCGCCATCCACGGAAGCAGTTCTAGTACCTCTGTATATAATGAAGCAAAAAAATCACTCTACTTCTTGGGAAGTCAATAGTCTAGTCAAACAACATAAATGCATTTTTTTTACCAAGAACAAGCCTGAGCCGCAAGTAACTCAGATCTGTCTGAAATCTGGATAAAGTAACTTCTGATCCAAAATCTGAGAGCACAACAAAAGAAAATTTGCCAATTTTAGAGATAAAAAGTGGAAATAAAAAATTATGCATGCTTGACAAATGTAATGAACGTTATAAAGGAAACAAAATTACCAGATGAAGGATTTCGCTTTGAAGAGATACCATTTAAGGCATATTTAGCATAGGCTAGCAGTCTCACCCGTTGTGAAGCGCCCAGTGTCATGGTGAGAGATCTCAATAGCCCACTAGACATAAAGAATACAAGTTTGAGAGAGAGAGAGAGAGTGGGCAAGAATAGCAGTCGATCTTAAGATAATCTTACTCTGTACGCAATATTGAGAGAAAATCAGGCGGCAGGGATTCCATAAATGATGATATCTCCTCTAGTTTTAAGGATCTCATTTCCCCCCTCAACTTTGTTCTCTCTTCGATTGACATGTCTTTTCCAAGAGCCGATTTACTGTCAAAGAGATTACAGAACAACAACATAATTATCATCTAATTATTAGTGAAGACCTTAGATGGTCCAATGTACCAACCAACTACTACTTGGCAATTCAAATGAGACAATTTGTGCATTCATTATCTTTCCGCTCCGAAAATGGAAACTAATAATATGGAGACGGCATAAACAGCAAAAAAAGTTACCTGTCAATGGTTCTTCCAGTGAAAATGATGGGAAAGTATCTTGCATACTTCCCAGCACCGAAACGTTCGCCAATCTTCTGTATTTCATCCGAGTCCTTAAAAATTAAAGCCTTCCAAAGCTGGCAATAGTCCAATCGAAATCGTTCATCCAATTGTCTATAGATTCCATGATCCAGAAGAACTGCACCATTGACCGAGATAAAGGAGAATGAAATACCATGGGATTTATACAACCTACATTTATTAGACGCGATTATTCTGCCTAATTTGTAATGACTTATCTTAAAGAGAAATTGAAGTTAACAGTCGTCCACGTACCCAAAGTAAATCCATTCTGACCCTCTGGAGATATTAATATATTACCAGGGTGTGGATCTCCATGCAAAAACCCATGAACAAATATCATTTCGGCAAACACTTCCACCAATGCCTTGGCAACCTAAGATACAAATACCAGGACTGATTATCATTGCTGATTTAAGATTAGCTGGACAAGGTCTTCGAGATTTAAAACAAACATCAGCAGACGTTAGAGAATTTCTCAGTCTCAAATAACCAATTTCACAATTCTATTTTACTTGTCCCCATCGTGCTCACACAAATAAGAAAACTGAATAGTGAAGAATTAGTTGAAAAGGAAAAACAGACGACGCGAAGAACTTTACTGAGATTAAAGCTGCAGGAAATTCAAAAGAAACACACGAACCTTTGTTGGATTTATCTTCATTTCCTTCATATATTCCACATCATTTATCTGAAATGAAAATAGCATCCCATTAGTGGTAAGCAAAAAAGCATAAGACACTGTTCCTAAGAGGGCCATGATAATTAATCATATGGCCATAGGTTTATTCAAATTTGAAAGGAAAAAAAATCAATTATTCAAATTGAAAAAGCAGCAAATTCAACATAAGAACCTAACTAAAGTACAAGATGATTTATCCTATAAACAACGGAAAGGAGGCAGTTCATTTACCTTGTGCCCCCTACAAAACTCCATCGTCAGAACCTGGCTTGTTGTCAAATCCTGAACGCATTCATGCAAAAGTCATAGCTTGGTAAACATTTCCACATTGGAAATAGATCGTCTTTCAAGTTCAGAGTGAAAAAAAAAAAAATTCCGAATACAAAAGCGATCAATCATACCCAATATATACGAGGAACCTTCAGGAAGTTGTTTGTTTTAAAGCTTTCTGATGTTCGCTCAGCATTTTTGGCCTCCTGGATAAAATCTGTGAAACAAATAGAGTAAAAAACCATTTTTGTGACTTAACATCTCACAAAGTATCAAAATCACTGAACTACAATTCATCAGGGTTTCTTAAAGCAATTTCATAAATATATGATCAGTGCGCTAAATGCATCAGGGTTCCTTAAAGAAAAGCGATGAACAAACAACCCAAACTTTCATCGGCTAATAGCTCAGTACCGGCCAGAAATACAATTGTATTTGCATTAAATACAAAAAATCACTGCAAGAAGTTCGAGTTCATTCATTATATGGCTAGAGTTTCATAGAGGCATAATTGAAGTGCTACGGAGAACAATCTTCTTCATTACGGAGTAAAGACTTCCTTAATGGCTAACATTTCAATAAAAACAATGATTCGTTGATTTCAGCTCGAAAGAGCAACCACCTGGGTTCCAAGATTTAAATTGTATTGTACAAAGGAATTATGGATTACCAAAGTTATCCTGTTACTCACCGAGTTCTAAAGATATAGCCGCTGAAAATTCTGATACCAGCCACTGAAACCTGTATTCGGGGAAAAACTGTTGGGGAGTAGAGGGAGTGAGAAGTGAAATTCTAATGGAGAAGATGACGAAAAAAAAATAGAATAACAAGAGAAGGGAAAAAGAAAATGCAATTCTTATGGTGATACTCAATATTGGCATCACCTGTACTAATCAATTGTATAGTCATAGAAAAGGATGTCTGAACTGTTGAGAAGGTGTTTGTTCACAGCATATCATTAAGTACAACAATGAACTTAAAATCTAACACGTACCCATGAGATGGAATTTGAAAGGAAAGACATAACTGCTGTGTCCACTCTCATCTTATGCTCTAGACCTGGGTATCTCACCTGAAAGAAAAGAACTTTACCACCAACCACTTGACTGCTTATGTAATATAGGCTTGATCAACAATGTAACGAACAACAAATATGACAAAAAAACACCGACTGTCAAATCTATGTTATGTGGCCATTTTCTTTACCCAGAAAAATGGACATCTTGATAAGGATATAATTTCCACCTAAATTCTCCATTTTAGGAAGAAAAAAAAAACAAATCAACTTTATAGGG
Organism: Rutidosis leptorrhynchoides; assembly: GCF_046630445.1. Classification (NCBI taxonomy): domain Eukaryota; kingdom Viridiplantae; phylum Streptophyta; class Magnoliopsida; order Asterales; family Asteraceae; genus Rutidosis; species Rutidosis leptorrhynchoides. The sequence goes on along the minus strand of NW_027266559.1, from coordinate 74,323 downwards.
GATAACTCCACCCAATCTTGTGTCAAACCCAGGGATGGTGTACATAACCCGGAGGAAAAGAAAAGGGAGAGCGATATCCTCTAATCATTACATTTTTTATTGCCATTGATATGTGCAAACAGAGCTCTCTTATTTAAGGGGATTTTTATATCTCACCTTTACTGCTACTTCTTGGTTATTCTTTAACACCGCACGGTACACCTGAGCTATGGAGGCAGCAGCTATCGGGTGTTCATCTAGGGATAAAAATCTGTAATTGGTATATAGAAGTCCCAAAGTCAGTTAGAGGTTTTCCTAACACGTATACTTTGATGACGGATAAGGAAATAAACCGCTAAGAATTATATTTTGACGTAACATGCAAAGATGCACACAAACAAATTAGACCTTTCCTTTACATATAAAAGTTATTATTTTTAGAAATTATTCATCATTAACATTTACAATCTATGAGGATACATGAAATAATAATAAAAACTCCGAAGATAGTGTTCTTAAAAGACAGTGAAATCTAGTTAGTCAGAGAGAACTTACACTTGAGATAGATCATGGCCCAAGTTGGAAACTAATACTTCTTTAATGGCTTTGAAATCACAAGGAGTTGCCTATCGTATTACACACCAGAGACCAAGCATAAGAAAAGATTAGAACATATCCTGCCAATGTGATGTTCATTACACAACCATATGGGTTCAGAAACTATTGATTAATGTAAATAATAGACCAACGAAATCAATATTCATACCTGATCATGTAAAGACGAAAGAGTCGATGAGTATTCTTTTGGAATTTGCCTCATGGCAGCAACAAACTGGCCAGCTTTCACATAAAATCCTTTGTTCGTTTCACATAATTTCCGTACTCTCTCCGCTGAGCGCAAATGTACCTAACAAAATGATATGCTAAGATAATTCATTGTAGATACCAAGTTGAGAAGACGCTAAATCATAAACATTGTGGCTCAAATATCCATAACGAATTAACGATCATAAAAACAGCTGAGCACCTGGAAAAACACGCTTTTTATTCATTTTCGCGACAATACGTAAATGTATACATGAAGAAGTCTGTCATTCATACCTCAGATAATTTTTTACGGTAGTCGTCAGATCCAGCGGAGAGTCCATACAAAGAGTATTTGTAATCAGCAGCAGTGACTGCAATCTGAATATACAAAATGTAAAACAAATTTATTTCAAATAACAATTCATTAGCTATAGCAGAAGTAGATCCAACCAAAAGAAGAGAGAAAAGAATCGGACGGTGCAGAAAGCACGAGAAGATCGAACGACGGCGTCGTAGCCGACAATGATCTTGCTATGAACACTTGAAGAATCAGCGGGAATAAGATTGTTGGCTGCTTGGTAAGTAATGGCGGATGCAGTTATCAGGTAAATCGTCGTCTTCACCTTCATTTTCTGAGTTGACTCACCAAGAAACCAAGAAGAACTAGAAGAGCACGCTTTCTCAGTGAGTCGGGTCGGGTCAAATTTAATAGTCCATCAGTTAGCCGCCGAAAAGGAAATCACGTGTTTTTCCATCAAAACTCACCGTTTTAAGATTTCTTCCATTATTTTAATTTATGTCAAAAGGGTCCCGCCATCCCCATTGTTTATCATTATACATGAGTTGATCCTTATTAGTTCTATCTCAGGGATTGATCCCAAGTTTATGAAAACTCATAGGAATTGGTCCCCAAATGATTTTAATCACAATTTGTGAGGGATAGTTTGAATCCCTCAATAAATTCCGTTGCTTTATGTTAGGAAATTAGCTTGTGAACAAGTGATTTGATTTTGAGGTAATTCAATCAATCTACTTTTTATTTTGCAATCTCTTAACAATGATGCTGTAAAATTGTCATCAAACCAAATAATGTATAATGTATATTCAATTCTATGCTGATCATATCCCACAATTTAATTCATTTGATTCAATGTTTTCCTATGCTGAATTTTGGTGGTAGGCATTTAGAAATTAGAAATATTGAAATTTTATTTTCTTTGAAGGGTTGGATGTTGGAAGAAGTAAATAATGGAAGATCAACTCTGTCATGTTTCGGCTTCTAGCATGGTATTCGCCAACAGGAGAGGACCTTGATCTTTCTTCGGAGATCGGCTCAACCCCTAATATTCTAACTTTCACAAAGCGAAGGGACATTGACTCATCAAAAGGACGAGATTTAAATATGTTAGGCTAAGGCACCTCTCATCACTAAAAGCCTAACCTGCTACAAAAGGAAGAGATTCTATAGGTAACTTCCCCTTACCCGAGAGGAAGTAACCCCTGAGCTCATCTTATGGAGAAAAATGAATCTATTTCAGCCTCTTCATGAGTGGCTAGGCCAAGTCCTACGAAAGTTACATGGATTCTCCCCTCTCATTCAACTGAGGCTAATTAGTTATAAGCTCTGAAGTTAATGGTTTTGTAGGTTTCATTACAAATTTTGTTGCCACAGGTCTGCTTCATTGAAACTTGATAATGAACTGAATGTTATTGACAATGTTTTATAATAAACTCATATCTAGAGGACTATTATGAGTATATCTTTGCACAATTTTCACTATATGGTCTTGAGTTTCTTGTATGTTTTTCTTCAAGAACGCACAATTATTTGTTTAGTGGAAGCTTATGTTCTGAAACTTTGGTTAAATATGATTGAGATTTTCTACTATCTTAGTGTGAGACTGTCATTTTGATACACTAGCTTTCAAATACTCTTTGGCATGATTGTGGGAGGTAGTAGGTCTACATGAACTTTCATGTAGACTTTTTCAGATACATGTGGGATTATATGATATATGATATCACAGTCTATTAACAAATGTAAAAAGTCATGAGTCATTCACTCTAAGATCAATAGGTAAAATTGTTTGTTACAAGATGAAAAACTTGAAAGGTTATGTTTCATGAGTCACTATGAAAAAACTTTTTTGAGCTAAATTTTAAGATATTCTCTCAAATATATCAATTTATGATCGTTGATATTCTCGACCAATCAATCTAGAGAGAGCTAGTTTGAATTGTATAATAGCTAGCTCATAGGACCAAACTATGTGTTTAGTTACAATGTTTTAACATTCATGTATGATACTTTATACTCATGAAAATATCCATTTAATAATTTTAATATGAAGTATTGAACCAAAAATATCTAGGCTTTACAATCAAATTTTCTATCTTCTCATCAAACTATTAATAAATTATTATTATGCAAAGTATATTCAATCAATCATCATAAAATGTATTATATTTCATATCATTTTATAAATAACAATCATAATGAAGTATTAACATAATAAAGATTTCATTATCGGTCATAAAACATAAAATCATCCATATCAACTAATCCAACAATTTAGATTAAACATACAAAATAAAATACATAAACAAATACACTACTAAAAAAAATATTTTACAATAAAATTTGAAACATATTTAAAAAATTTATTTACATAGTGTATACATATATTGATCATCCCATAAAGGATTATGAGTAGATATTTGCACAATTCTCAGTAGATGGTCTTCAGTTTCTTATATGTTTTTTTTTTTTTAAGTATTCTTATATGTTTTCAACTAAAAATTAATTTTTAATGTGGCCATATGTTTCAGTGCTTTGGTTAAATATGATTGGGATTTTCTAGTATCCTAGCAGGTAATTAGTGTGATCGCTCTCTCTAGTAAGATTTGCAGCTTGCTTGTTACAATAAGATGCACTTAAAAAAAAAATACCAACTTCTCTTCATTGTGAAGCAGAATTTTTTAAATATATTAGTCGATCTAGAGTCATCGACCTCTAGTCTTTTATCAAACTTAAAGAAGAGAAAGAGTGCAATTATTAGAGGTCGACCTCTAGTCTTTTGTCAAACTTAATGAAAAAGCAGAATGTAATTACTAGAGGTCGACCTTTAGTCTCTTATCAAATTTAAAGAAGAGACATAGTACAATTACTAGAGGTCGACTCCTCGGGATTGACCATTACTTGTTACGTTATTTAGCAAACACTTCACCGTATTTCACATGTCCTTGCAATTTTTCTTTTATATTTATGGACGCGGAGCAAATTATGCCTTTACAGGTACTGAGCATTAGCAGTACCAGTTTATGCTATGCTATGCTATGTGAGTCTAATATTAGCATTGGGATTTTATCTTGACCTGAACCTCAAGTCAACTCCACTTCCAAATTCACTGAATATATTGTTTGGTAAACCTATTTATGTATTTTAAAGACTATTTACTTATGTACCGGACATCGGTCGACTGAATAGTTGTTCTCAAAAACTGATTTTTTTTCTTTTTCTAATTTATAGATGAGTTCAGTCAGGAACCATTAGTCAAATCTTCCAAGGTGGCTGGAGAAGAGCCGCCTATCCAGTCGATATGTGATATTGACATAATGGCATCGACCGGATTAATGATCAGTTCGAGAATGTAGAATGAGAGGCCAACTTCTAGGCAATTAATCAACAATGGAAACTTTTTTTTCTTATTGAAATCTTTTTCATTGCTGGCTATGACATTTTGTGCTCTTAGTTATAGTGAATCGAAGGCAACGTACTCGCTACCACTTATAATAGCAAAGAAAAACATTATAGACACTTTTGACGATGATTTACCGCCTCTCGATGACCAAATTGGTAAAGGAAACAATAATGTCGAGGATTAAAGTAGAAAATTAAAGATAAAAGGACTATTTAGTCAAATTATCAAAACGTAAGGGACTCAAGGAATAATTTGACTTTTGACCATTAAAATATCGCTTCCTATTCCTATTTCCCCAATAATTTGGTCGTCTCTTTTTCATTATTCTCTTTCTTCCTCCACCCACAGTCCCCGAATAAAATCACCGTCGTACTCCGCCAATTCTAGGGTTTTGCTCTTGTCGTGGCTTCTTCCTTTACCTTAATCCTGCTTAGGTACGTATATACTTCGATCTTCTTATTCAATTGATAATTTAATTTGTCCCTTTACGTTCATCATTATCGTTAAATTAATTATTCCATTGTTGTGAAGTTGGGGGATTCAATTTTTTTTTTTTTTGGTCTCCGTATTCTCTTTTTCTTTGGTCTTTGGGTTTTGAAGGGTTTTGTTTTATGGGATCGAATCCTTGTCGTTATCTTCAGATTTCAGATCCTGGTTCTTTTGAGAGCTCACTTTTCTAGGACCATTTTTTTTTTGTCAATAATTGTTTTTGAAAGCTTAATTTTCTAATTAGTTTCCTTTTTCTTAGATTTGGGAACTATTGTTTGCTTTGAGCATTTTTATATTGTAGTGATGATGTGAATCATGTTTTGTTGCAGGAATATTTTTTGAATTCTTCAGTGAATTGAAACTGCTTACCTCTCGCGACCCAATATGGACTTATGTGGCAAGCCAATTGATTCATTGTTAGAGAAGGTCCTGTGCATGAACATTTTGTCTTCTGACTACTTCAAAGAACTTTATCGGTTAAAGACCTACCATGAAGTTATAGATGAGATTTACAATCAAGTTGACCATGTCGAGCCCTGGATGACTGGAAATTGTCGTGGCCCATCGACAGCATTTTGTCTTCTTTACAAGTTCTTCACAATGAAGCTGACGCCCAAACAAATGCATGGGCTATTAAAGCATGAAGATTCTCCTTACATCAGAGCGGTAAGTAGAGCCTAAACCTCTTCTATATTCACTTCACCCTGTTAGAAAAATGCTTGTTTAATCTTTAAGGCATGTTGTCTGTCTTTTTTGTTCTTTGGAAAATTGGTTAAGCATGGCATTATTACTGAGACTTTCAAATCTTAAGTTATATGAAAATCTCTCTGGTAAAGCTTGGAACTTTAGGCCATACACTGTTGAATGTTTAAAATTTTGAAACGTATACAATTTAAAACAGTTGTGTGCGTAAAATTTTACTTCTCTTTCCCGTTTGAAACCATGAATTCGTGGACTGTCCAGAAAGCCAAGAGCTTTTCATTATGGTGATTGGTGAGGTAATTAAGCAACTCATCTATTTCTACAAACATCGTCTTTTTTTCACTTCCTTTTTTCTACACCAAATAGTATACACATGACGTTGCCCTTGTTTTTCATAGCAGATATTCAAAGGTTGAGGTATCATTGTTTCTTTGAGTTGCTGAGACTTTCTCATCTCCACATAACTGCTCTTGCTTTGCTTAGCAGATGTCCACAGAAGCAAGGTTTGAGGTGTCCTTTGACCTAGCTGCTGAGACATACTCAGCCTTATCATTTTCTTTTTCTTTTACTCGTCTCTGTACCTGTAAAATTGCATCGGTCAGTCTGTCTATTTGACATTTTGAAGTTACTTTGCATGCTAAAAACTCTGATAGAGAATCTCATAAACGTTAATCTCCTGGCATTTTTTAAGGGGTTTTAAGAGTGGTCTGTGTCAGTTAGTTCTTTGAAACAAAGATGGGAGAATTCATATTTCTGGCATTGCGGCCTAAAATTGGGATGATTCATGTGCAGTTTTGTTCTTTATTTGGTTATATGTGCTGTGTACTTCTTTGTCATGCTTATCTAGTTGACTTCTGCTTTGCATTAGTCATGCTTTGGGATTTATTGTTTCCACTTGGTTGCAGGTTGGTTTCCTTTACTTGCGATATGCAGCAGATCCAAAGACACTCTGGGGTTGGTTTGAACCATATATTAAAGACGATGAGGTATGTATGCAAAATTGTTCTGGATGCCTTATACTTTTGAAAGCAGCAAATCCATTTATCCAAAGACACTTTGGATTTGGTTTGCTTTTATGTTTTGTTTTCTCGACCTACCTCCTTCAATGATGCTTCATTTCTGAGTGGTTTAGACTTTAGAGCATTTCTTACAATATCTTGACCAACTATCAAATTTCTTGAACATCAATAACCTTTTGTTTTTCCTTTTTCTTTCAGGAATTCTCCCCTGGGTCCAACGGGCGAATGTCCACTATGGGTGAATATGTGCGTGACTTGCTTCTTGGACAGGTCAGTTACTGTAAGTTCATCGTGTATTTTATTATCAGTAGCTTCATGTCTATCTTTAACTGGTTTTCTGGTTTTTACTGATTCTGGAAGGAACCCTAACTGACATTTCTACACTTTTCAATGCAGTACTACTTTGACACACTCTTCCCTCGCATACCTGTTCCTGTGTTGCGGCAGGTTGTTTCTCATCTTGAAAGTATGAAGCTGCCGACAAAACCGTCTGGTTCAACCGGGGACACCGATCGCCGTGGTTCTGATGACACTGCCCGTCGCCCACCTTCCGTGAAAGCTGCCCTTTCTGTCTCTTTCGGTCAGCGTGCTCCTCATCGAGCATCAACCAGGGACTCATCACCCGTTCGTCGCAACCTACCACCACCACCTCCCTCTCACGAAAGGTCGAGTAGTGACGATTTACGAAGATCTCCTAGCAATAGGGATTATTCCAGCCGCGATCGGGATCGTGGTAGGGAAAGAGATAGGAGATATGAATATGGTCGGGATAAGGACAGAGGTAGGGACAGGGATAGGTATAGGGATAGGGAAAGGGAAAGAGATAGGAGCTATGAATACGATCGGAGATCGAGGTATTCCGACAGGGAGAAGAGGAGAGATCGGAGCAGGAGTAGGAGCAGGAGCAGAAGTCGGAGCTTGCAAGCTGGTGGTACAAGCTATGATCGTCATTCGAGTCCGTCAAAGAATGAGAAGATTACGGAAAAGCCATCAGCTGCTGCATCGAGCAACCTTGCGAAGCTCAAGGATCTTTATGGTGATTTAAGTAATCAGAAAGATGCTGGCCCGGATAGGATTCTTCAGAGAGAAAACGGAGAAGAGGTGATTAAGCTTGGCAGTTCCAGATGGAAATAGCTAAAGGGAAGAGTTCCTCTCCGATCATAAAATCTAGTTTAGAACCCCTTTCTCATGGATGTTTTACATCCAAAACAGTCTGATTTGCCGTTATATTGATAAAAGGGATTCTACGTGTAAACTCTAGAAGAAACCATTTTCGTCAATTGTAGCAACTGTGTCTCGTATGTTGTCTTGGTTGACTCTGATTATAACAGATTTTATCAAACAATTTCAAGATTCGAAGCTATTTTCGATCGTGGTTGCTTACTTATTGGCATTATATTTTACACGTACTACGTATAAATAATAAAGAGCAGAATGTAGGGACTATATACCCTTAAAATGAAATATTAGGGACCAAATAATAAGTTAGCAGCGAAAAATTCTTTCTAGAGTCAACTGGATTCTTCTTTTTCCACTTACTGTATTATTAAATATAATTTCCGAACTTTCTCTCCTGATAATCGACTAAAAAGAAACATGTTCGGCGTCGTCTTTCCTAATCGGAGCTTTCCGATGGACATCTCCACCTTCTCGCAAATCGACACTACGCATTGGATTCTCGACATGAACACTTTTGTAGGTACAAAACGTTTTTCCTTTCTTCTCTTATCCTACACCCCGCCGGACGGTGTATTTTAGCTGTCTATCTTCTACCTTCTGCAGGTGAGGCGTACGATCAAATCCGAGAAGTTTGCATTTTCCTTCTTAACAACTTCACTCTTCCAGCAGACAAAGCCCTCGCCGTCTACATCCAATCCCCGGGATCTCAATTCGTGTTCGTCGGCGCCGTCACTGTCGCTCGGCCATCAGCTGTGTTGTCTCTGCCTTGGCCGGAACCTGGGCCTGTTGGTGGAGGTCCGATGCAGCTGACGGCGCCGGATTCCGCCACTTTGTCGGCGAAAATCGGGGTGTCTGTTGAGGATTTGGCTTCCCTACCGTCGCTGGACGTGGTGGCGGAGAAGAAGATTGAAAGGCTAGCGATGAGAGTTGGGGAGAATTTGTTCAATTTCATGCAATCGTTTTGTGGGGTTGATGGGAGCAGATTGGTTGTTCCTATGGATATATTGGATCGTTGGTTTAAAAAGTTTCAAGAGAAAGCTAAAAGAGATCCTGAATTCTTGAAGAGCTTTTCATTGTGATCAACTGGTTGTCAGCTGAAGCTTAGTACTTTATCTGAGGTACTTAACTTAGTTACTTATCAAAGTCTGGATTGTTTGTAGTTACATGTGAATTTTGTGTTTTGTTGTTTGAGAACAGAATGGAAGTAGGAATTATGTCTGTGTTTTCCTTCACGTTTTTTCTCAATAATACTGGAAAAGCTAATTTATTTACACTCGGCTGCGCATTATTTGGTAAATTGAAGCCGAAATAACGAGTTTGTTTTTCATTGGGTCACAAGGACATGAAAATGCCTAATGATTTCTGGTCTTTAGGGTAAATGAGCAGTGGAAGCATGTTAAAAATCTGGACTTTAGCATTTTGTTAAACTTGGGGACATGTATGAGCGGTAAGAAATGAAACCTTGTCAATTGAAAACATTTTTATGGATGTGCTAGTTTCATTAATCAGTGCAAGATGATTTGAGGATTACTGGTAGAATTTTCCCTCTTGTGGTTTGGTAGAAAAGTTTTTCAGTTTCCTTCTTAAATCAGTTTTTAAGTAGGCATGTGCACTAGACCAACCCTTTCTCCAAACCATCGGCGCCGGAATAACTAAGTTGGACCACTTGCAGTTCAAGAATTGAGCGTTTCAGAATAGACCTTGGCTCTCTTAGGAGTCAAACTCTGTTAGGAATCAAGACGCTCAAAATGGAAAAAATTTAAATTCATCTCTCAGTTTTTTGGTTGGTGCGTGCACTAGATCAACGCTTTCTCCTAACACTCGGAAATAAAGTCCCACTATCTTCATGGATTGTGAGCGCCAACGGAGGAATATTGGCTCTGTTAGGTATCAAGAAGAGCAAAATGGACAGTATTCAAAATTTGTCTCCTAAATTAGATAAGAATATTTACGAATAAAAGAATATTTACGAATCCTCTTCAAGATACCCTATAAGGCTATTCTATACCACTCTTCATCCACCATAAAGTTTAGTTAGCCATAGGGTGAGGTCCTTGGTCATCAGCTGGTAATTGGAAGTTGCCGTGAATTTGCTCGATATGGTCTTTCATGCATTTTGATTTTTGAAAATTTAATGGATGGAATATGATATTTCAAGAAATCCATGCATGATGTAGGTCCAGCTTGTTATTCCCTCTGTTTCTTTAAGATTAGTATATAAAAAATGGATTTTTTTTTCTTTCCATTCTTGATTGATTGAGATTTTGAGCGACTCTGCATAGCTTGGCTGGAGTACTCATTGGATGAATTCCAATTTAGATATATATATATATATATATTTTTGAATGATCGAGACGAGACAAAGAGTCCAAGAGTTGTTTCTTGAAGTTAAGTTTGATAAATTCTTTTGTATGTTGGAATTTTCAAAAGCATATATATTGGCAAAATTAACTTGCTATGTTATTCTTGCACCGAGAATATATACACAGTCCAACTCCAACTCTTTTCATGAAGTTCGAATTACCATCTTGAAAAGGCAAAGGACAGCTCTGGTTTTTCTGATAATATAAGGACTAAAATAGTAAACCAAATCGGTCCGGCGGTTTTGTATGATTTGGTTTAGTTAGTGAGGCTTAAAAATGTTTTGTAAATGTAAATCGTTTTAAAATTGAACCCAAACAATGGTTAAAATTTAACCTTAAACTGAATCAAACACAGAAATTACTGTACTGTTAAAGCGATTCATTCAATTACCGATTCACAGTTTAGGTCTACTCTAAACTCGAGCAGAGACCGGCCTGATTTAGTTCAGTATAATTAATTACCCATCTGATTCAGTGAAATTCGAATAGACTAGAACATCTCTATACTTTGGGAAGGAGAACACGTCACGTCGGTGTGTCACTTTTTACACCCTTTTTTTTACTACTCGAACTTAAAAAGTAAATATGTAATATATATCCCGAAAATAATATTTTCGAGACTATTAATTGTAATTAATTAAAAAAATGTATTTTTGAAATTGAAATTTTTAAGTTAATTAATTCAGTGTGCACACACAATACATTATGAGAATAATATTTTCGAAAATAATATTTTTGAATTTTATTTAAATATGACTAATCGTATAATTAAGTTAATTGTCTTAAAAATTTTAATTCCAAAAAAGTATATCCATTTATTTTTATCGAAATATCTTTATTTCATGTTTTAGGGATGGGGCGTATTTTTATAATTTACTCTACGTCACGTCCGTTTCGAACTCGGCAGGTGCCATAAACGTAATATTCGTTCGTTACTCTACTACTCATATTAATTTTGTTATTAGAACTTTCGCGACGACAGCCTCAGATTCCTATTCCTATATATATAAAAACACACTACTCGAAGAAGAAAAACGCACAGACTCTGCAAATTCCACTTGTATTTTCTCTCTTAAAAGTTAAAATCCCTATTTTTACAGGTCTAGTCTCTATCCTTGGCTGGAATTGAGCAAAGAGCTATCATTCATCAGGTTTTTTTCCCCATTTTTTTGTTTAATTATTATTGGCTGTGAACTTCTGAAAAGTTTTTGTTTTGATGGAATTGGCCTAAGAAAGTTTGAAGCTTTTGTGTGTAGATTACATGCATCTGAGCGTATGGACAGGGGAATTGTGTGTTTTCGTATTATCTGATCTTTTAACTTTAGAATAGTTACATGGAATTTTTTGTAGCGTTTAGTACCATAGTGTATGGAATTATTGGCAGGTTTGACCTTATGTTTTTCAATTACTTGCAGGAATAAGCCAAATCGGTTTATTCCTTTGTTGCAAGTCTTTGTTATGGAGGATTTTAGGGGTTAAGCTGAATTTGATTTGGTAGATTGGAAGAATTGTAGTAGAAGTCATCTTGCTTACTCCCTGCTTTCAGTTTGTTGTATGAACACAACGATATTATGTTCGGGAACCTCTTATTATCAAATCATCTTTTTATGGGTTTTGTAGTTTTCATCACCTTTAGATTACTATATTTATTATTGTATGTTTGTTATTGGTTTGCTGCTGCTGGTTGGTAACATTATCATTCTGTGCTGGTTTGATTGCATATTTTTACATGCATTATCCATCTTCGACTCCTGATTTTCGATTACTTTGTTTTTGCAATTAGCAGAAGTGCAAGAAGATCAGGGTTGCAAACAGATTCCAGTTGTCGAAGTTCAGAAAACATGGAGGACTGGGGTAATACATGTTGTTTATGTTGTTGTTATTATTATTTTTGGCTTTCTGTCAAGTAGATAGTGCATTGTTTTGTAAACGATGCCCTTTTACTTGGTGACTTTTACTCACTGGATGCTGTACAAAGATCTTTGCATTAATGCATTCTGGCTTTAGACTGAGAAAGTTTGTGAGCGAATGCCTTCAGCAATTATAGTGAATATCTTTCAAGCACACATAGGTCTATTGTTTATTGAAACATGTGTTATATTTGTTATAATAGAGTGTTCCCCAGTATGCAAATTTGTCCACCATATATTTTATCTTGGTCATTCAAACAGCCTCTAACACGGAAGAGTTGACCAGACTAAGCAGTCCTGTACCTGTTCTTTGGGCTGTGCCATGTTTTCTGACCAAACCTTCCATTTGTTGCAGAAGATGAGCAAATTCCATCTCTTCCATCAAAGGTGCCGCATATCAAAAGTCATTGGGATGATGAGGACGTTGATGAGGATGATATAAAGGAATCTTGGGAGGATGAAGATGAGCCTGCTCAGGTATGACTAAATGATGTTATGAATTCTCTGTAACTTATACTTGCTGCCTTTATGTATGAGGTATTCTTTGCATGCTCCAAATTTTTATTCTGTTTAATTTGATTTGCTCAGGCACCACCACCACCTGTGTCTAAGCTTCCTGCTCAAAAAGCCCCCAAGAAAACCATGCCCAAAACTGCTGAGAAGAAAGAAAATACCCTTAATACAGCAAAGGAAGAGCCACTGGATCCAGTTGCTGAGAAACTTCGCCAACAAAGGTAGCACTCAATGTTTGCATATTTTCATATTCCAGTTTCTGCTCTGTCTTTTGGATATAATTGGCACTTTATTCTACTTAGATGGAAGTAGCTGTTTTCTTCATAAGTGATTGAACATGTGTGACTTGAAGTTGAAGTGTTCTGAAGATTTACGTTTTGTTTTCTGGAATCATGATCTAGTTTTCTGATGATTTCTTGTCCTTCGATGTTTTTTTTCTCTCTACCAATTTAGGTTAGTCGAAGAAGCTGATTTCAAATTCACCACAGAGTTGTTTGGCACAAAAGGTCCTCAGAAGACACTTGATACATTCATTCCAAAATCTGAGAGTGACTTCATGGAATATGCAGAGCTTGTCTCTAATAAGCTCTGTCCATATGAGGTCTGTGGATTTGCCTGTGAATGTATTTTTGACTGAAGTTTGTGTTGCACTATTTTTGACTTGTGATTATTTTACATGCAGAAAAGCTTCCACTATATTCCTTTACTGAAAGCTGTGATGAGATTATCGATGGCTAATCTAAAAGCTTCAGATGCTAAAGATATTGCATCGTCCATCACAGCTATTGCTAATGAAAAACTAAAAGCTGAGAAGGAAGCAAATGCTGGCAAAAAGAAGTCAGGTTAGTCCTTTTACTTCCTTTCTTTAACTATGAATTCAGGTTTTTTGTCTTATTGAGAAAATCTTGAATACACAAAATGTTTTGGTCTTTTTTTCCCTTCCATTTCTCAAAATCTTGTCTAATCGGAATTTGTGAATATTGTCTTTTCCGGTAGGTCCGAAAAAGAAACAGCTAAATGTCGACAAGGTTCAAGAGGATTTGGTCGTCAATTCATATGATCCTCTGGATGACGACGACTTCATGTGATCAGTGGCGGAGAAGTATAGCAATTACATGGAGTCGATTTTAATCATGAATCCAATTTATGTTAACTTATCTCACAAGTTGACAATCTTCTCCCATTGCTTGCTTTTCAGAACACTATTTCAAAGCTCTTCATTTTCAAATAGCATACATATTTCGTCTCACTCCATGTCAACCTAATTCCATTCTAATTTAAAAAATAAAATAAACGTAGACTAATCGAGGAGTGGGGTCTAAATGCAATCTTAGTGCCGTACGGAACTGGCGAAAACAACCAGAACTTCAGACAATGTAGCCTTGATATTATGTACTTGCCTTGATATTTGTTCACCTACTACTATTAACTTTCCATTCCCCGAATCAAATTACTTCTTCGGTATCGATGTTAATATAAACATAATTTTATGTCTCAAATTAAATGTAAATTTTGATAAATTTAAAAAGTATTAATTATATTTTTTCATTATATCCTCACTATTTTCATCTTAATGTACTCTTTCTTACCATTTTCACCTATATATCTTCCATGAGGGTTTTATAGTCTATACCATCACAATTACGTTAGAAAATAAACTAAAAAATATATTTTATTAATTTGTGTGAAATTCTTTAGATTAGCATGTAATTTGGGACGGGAAGGGAGTATGTTTTACAAATTACGTTTAAAGTTTAACTAGCTACGATCAAGGATACCGTTGAAGACATCTGTTCCTGAAAGACAATATGAAAATCAATCCAACCAGTTGAAAATCATAACAGTGCAGAGTAAACCGTTAACCTAATACAACATTATAATAAGAAACAAATTAACGGGTACTGATAATAGAAAAGCAGCACAGTGCTCCTAATACAAGTACTTTTTACAATTCGACCTTTCCTTCTCTAAAACAATATAAACAAAATTAAGCATGATATTACACAGATGACAACAGTCCAACAAATTGCTCATAGCATCAAAAATAACTGAAAGTGACTAAAATAGCATGGTCTTCTTTGCTTTAGCTTATGCCTTCATTTATATTCCATACAGAATGTTGTATAAATAATATTTTTTAATGTAATTAACTCTTAAATGATTAAAATTAATTACCTTTTCACCGTAATTATTACTATGTTTATACAACATACACAAAGATTCCTCGACACAAATGAAAATTAAATCATGATTATTTATGAAATCATAATTGACTCGTATTTATGATAATTTTTTTTTTCAGACAAAAGGTATTTATTGTAAATGAAAAATTACTGCAGAGTTGGAGAGTAACACACGGGAAAAGCTTGTGGTTGAAAGCTAACCTAGTTTAAAATTAGAAAGGTGGTGCGGTGGTAATTCTGTGTTTTACATTAATTAATCCCACTCAATTAATTTCTTAATTAATACAAAAAAGTTTGATTGCATAAGCATCGGAGGTCAAACAAAAATATATTTTGGAATATATATCATCATTTGCAGTAATAATGGATGGAATCCAAAATTTGGATTTTACTTTCACTAGTAAATATTTAACAAAAAATATGGGTTTCAAACAACGATGAGGCAGTAGTGGGTTCTATGGGTTGTTGCGAAAACGAGAAATCTGGGAAACGATGAAGTGAAGACGAGAAAAAAAAGACAAGTTCAGCAAACATTATTCCCGACGACACTAGCATCATCCTGATCTCTTTTTAACCGCAACAAGAAGTTGCGATTTAGTTGCTTGTTTCCTTTTATTTATGGAATTTTTTTTTTGCCTTTTTAAAAATTTTCCATTCTTTTTATCGTGGCTGTCGTGATTGTTGTTTGTGGTGTGGCATAATTGTCGTGTTGGCGGGATGTGAAAGCCGGCTGTCATCAAAAGAGTGCATATATTTACCAGTCATATTGTTGGGGTTTTTTTTTTTTCCTTTTCTTTTAAGGGATCAAACATAAATTTTGTTTTTTCCTTTTTCTTTGCTTTGGGCAGGATAAGTAAAACAATTTTGAAGATATTTTTATTTTCATATATTATAAAATGTGAATGAAATATTTGAAACGAGATTTTGATTAAAAAAAAAAAAGTTGTATGTTTAACCAAATCAGCCAATAGAAGAAGAACTTGTAAATAAGGCAATGAAAATTACAATAGAGTTGATAAATTTGAACTAAACTGTCATACAAAGCCATTTTTGATTAATCATGCAAAGATATCTTGATAATACTACAAAACTTTTGGAGCATTTCCACAAATAGGTTGCAGACAAAACAAATTAACCATAATATCTTCGACAAGCACTTAACATAAACCAGGATATCATAGATTCTACAAATATATAATTCAAATCGCAAAAGCTTTTCATAAAATCGCAAAACCAGATTTTTTTTCTTCCTTTTTTTTCCATCACTTTATAGATTCAGTAATCTTTGGCAGTGAGATTATCATATCGGATGCCTCCGCAACTGAAGCCAGAGCTTTCTTGGAATATTTGCTTTCTTCATTTGATTTTCAAAGTACAACTTGCGAGTTTCCTCAAAAATTTCTTGAACCACTACTTATATTCTTAATAGCTTGATTGTAAAAACCACCAAATAGATTAGTTTCAAAATTAATTCTATGCCATCGCCTTTTAGCTACGATTACATTTCTTACTGCGAAATTCGGTTTGCTTTGAACCATATATTCTTGGATCTTCTGCCCAAATATTTTTCCTTTTTGAATGGTAGGATTCATTAAAACATTCAACCAACTACTATAAGCAATGAATCCTCTTCTAGTGTCCATGAATTTCGATTCGTTTTTTTATTTTGATTGAATGAATGAACTATGAAAATTCGATTATAAGAATAAAATTTATAATAAGTTTTGTGTAGAAAGGGTGATGAAAGAAAAAAAACGTTGGAGAGAAAAAAATTAATGTTACTCATAATTATTTTTTTTTTAATTAAATGATGAGAGGAAAAAAATTAATGGATTTGATATTCGTATAATTGTATTTTGGTGTAAGTAGAAAAGAAAATCAATTTGATTGGTCAAATTATAATAAAATATTAACAAAAAATAATTGAGACGGTCCCTATTTTCAAGAACAGAAAAAGAAAATCCTTTGTTTTTTCATGCCACATCAGAATCCCTAAAATTTATTTCACTACAACTTCAATCTCGTTTTTTGTGATATGGACAAATCGGGACGGAATTGCTCTTAGAGAGTCGAGAGTCGTGCAACTCTGATAAATCTCTTTACGGTGAATCTAAAAGAATACAAAGCAACAATGGGCAGAGGTTTATTATTTTTAAAAATAATATTACTAAATAGTGTAGTATTGATAGAATGTGGGCCGTAAATACTGTATATCCGATGAAATGTGGGCCGATTTATGGAATATGGGCCATGGCCCGTGAAGCTCGAAGGCTTAAGTCGGTAGAAAGACAGCCAAATACCATTTTCCTTCTTCTTCTTCTTCTTCTTCTTCTACTAATTTATTATCGATATCGATTATTATTTCATCATTCCAAAAACCCTACATTCAATTTTCTCTCCCTCACCCTGGGGTTTTGGCTGCTGAAGAGAACAAGTCTTATTTTACGAGGTTTTTGTTTGCTATCATGTATGCAAGTTTCCTTCTTTAATCTAAATCCCCAAAAATTATCTGAATTGAATCTATCTGATCTATCATTTGGTGATTTTTAATTTGTAGCAGTATTAGTTTTTTTTTTATTCCTGTCTTCACATGCTAAGATAATTTGTAAACTTTGATTCTCGTTAGCATATTAATGGTTTGGTTAAGTGCTTATTAACACGGAGCATATAATTTTTTATTCAAATTTCATTTCATATGATGAGCCTGTGTTAGGAGACTAATTTTCAGCTAGAAGAGCTTGAAGTCACGTACACCTCTCTCTTTGCAATTTCGACTGGTGATATTTTGATTCACTGTATTCAAAAAGTTAGGTTGACAAGATGATGATGAATTTGTGGCATGTTTTATGATGTTATACATTTCCATTTCGTGTCATGAGTTGTGTGATTCCACTTGTATGCAGGATTAGAGTTCAAGTTGGGTTAATCTTTTTGGAATGTTAAGTAGACAGATGTTGGCTTTAAAAAATAATCTTATGTGAAGCATGCTTCCTTTCTTGATTGCTTTTATACCGTTATATCATTCAACAATTTGGTTTACTTTATCCATGTCCTGTCTTTTCTCTTCTTTTCATGTGCAAACCTGACAAACTTTTTTTGCATTTCTCTTTGTAGTGTTCATTATCAAACATGGATGAAGATGATGGAATGTTTAGGAGGAATCAAACAATCGGCAATGTGCCGTGCTGCAAGTGTGGTGTACCTATGAAACCAAATGCTGCCAACATGTGTGTAACATGCTTACGTTCCGAGGTTGACATCACTGAAGGTTTACGGAAGCACGTGACCATTATGTATTGCCCCGATTGTGAATCCTGGTTGCAACCTCCAAGGACCTGGATTAAAGCCCAGTTAGAATCAAGGGAGCTGTTGACCTTTTGTGTCAGAAGTTTGGGGACTGATTTGAAGAAAGTTAGGCTAGTGAATGCTGAATTTGTTTGGACTGAGCCTCACTCCAAAAGGATCAAGGTCACGCTTAAAGTTCAGAAAGAGGTCCTTCGTGGAGCTATCCTTGAACAATCATATTTGGTTGAGTATGTTGTGCAAGATCACATGTGTGACCCTTGTTCCAGGGTTCAAGCCAACCCTGACCAATGGGTAGCTGCTGTCCAGCTTAGGCAACATGTTTCTCACAGAAGAACTTTCTTCTACTTGGAACAGCTTATCCTGAAGCATGATGCTGCTAATAAGGCTATCAAAATTAGACAGATGGATCAAGGTATCGACTTTCACTTTGCCAATAGGAGCCATGGTGTTAAATTTGTTGAATTTATTGACAAAGTTGCACCAATAAAGAGTCGCAGTGACAAGCAGCTCGTCTCCCATGACTCAAAAAGCAACAACTACAACTATAAGCATACATTCTCCGTTGAAATTGCCCCGATATGCCGTGAAGATTTGGTTTGCTTGCCTAAAGGAGTTTCAAAGAGTTTAGGAAATCTTGGTCCTCTAGTGATTTGCACAAAAGTGACAAACAGCATTGCTTTGCTGAATCCTTTCACGCTGGGACATTGTTTTTTAGATGCTGAACAGTATTGGAGGGTTTCTTTGAAGTCTGTACTTACTAGCAGGCAGCTGGTAGAGTACATTGTGTATGACATAGAAAAAATCAGACCGGAAATGTCCGTTACTGTTGGTGGTTCCAAGTATACTATGGCTGAAGCCACAGTTGCTCGTGTATCAGATGTTGGGAAGAATGATAGACAGTCCATAGTGAGAACTCATTTAGGCAATCTTTTGAAAGCTGGGGATTATGCTTTGGGTTATGATGTGTATGGAGCTAATATCAATGACGAGGAACTTGACAAATACCGAGACTTTGATCTCCCAGAGGCAATTTTGGTAAAGAAGAGCTACGAAGAGAGGCGCCAAAGGAAGCGTGCCAAGGCTCGTCCATGGAAGCTCAAGTCCCTTGGAATGGAGGTTGATGATTCTAAAGGCCGAGCAGAACAAGAGAAGACGAATACAGAATATGAACAATTCTTGAGAGATTTGGAGGAGAACCCTGACTTGAGATTCAACATATCTTTGTACCGGGATAAAGAATACCAGAGATCTGAAACAGCATCCATGACTGATGGTGGTGATCTTCCTTCTGTTCCTCTGGAAGAGTTGCTTGCCGACCTGGACTTGAGTGAAATGGAGGATGCCGATGATGATGATGAGAACGATAGCATGAAGGAGTGAGTTTTAGTTTTGTTTTCAGTTTTTAAGATCGGATCGTATTATTATGTCTTGGCTTTGAATATTTAAGTTTTGATTGTACTGAGTGTTTTATTTGTACGAAACCTCAGAATCTAGCCCTTTTTTTGGTCCTAATGGAGCAGTCCGGACTTGCCTATTATTTTTCCAAATCTTAAATAACTGCAATTGCTCCACAGAATAAGATGTATTCATTGTGAAATCATTTTTCTGAGTGTAGATTATTTTTCAGTTGTCCAAGCTATCCTCTTATTTATGGTGGTATGCTGAGTTATAGACTGATCATAAACTTTACTCCTGGTAAATTGAAGTGGGTCAATTTACTCCTGCATTGGCGTGGTTAGTTATCTTCTTTTCGGATTTTTATGGCTTAAATCCGGTACAGCATGTTTTTGGAACATACTAGACTCCAGTAAAAAGAAACCAATTCCCTTGTAGTACACAGTCCTTGTTGTCAAGGAAAAAAAGTATGTCATCTGGTATAAGGAAAATCATTTTATTGTGGCAAGATTGCATCCATCACTTTCCTTTTTAAAATGTAGCGAAGTAAATTTGACTAAATTTAAACTTGTCAATAGTTGTTGATCACATTTAGAATCTGATCTCAAAGGAAAGATTTTTACAGAGAAATTGTTGAGAACAAAAGAATTTTTCGTACTCCCTTCCTCTCCCAATATATATTTTTTTAGATTTTTATTTTATTTTAAATTAAATGGTTTTTATACATAATTTAGATAATAATATCATATATTTTTCATTTTGTTAAAAAACAAAACCTTAAAGAACATACAGTAGGAGACGGAACGGAATAACAAACAGCAAAACACCTTTAATTGGAAAAAGATTTTCTGAGTAGAGATTGGGATGACATGAACATATGCGATTTTAAAGGTTCCACCTGTTTTACTATTTCTGTCTTATCATATCTTGAAAGTCATAAATAAATACTATCGGCCACAAAATGCATCCAATATACAGCAATCTATACTAATATAATAATATTGAATATAAATTTTAAAATCACGACACATGGCATATTTTGTATTTTGTAAAGAGAATGAAAACAGTCCGTGCAATTTCCTTGAAAACTAGTATAACATATCTCCACAACTTAAACCAGAAAAAAAAGAAAAACAATGGCTGATGATGACTTGATACGATTTGGCATCATCGGATGTGCTACTATTGCTCGGAAAGTAGCAAGAGCTATATCTCTATCTCCTAACTCAACTCTCTACGCTGTTGCCAGCCGTTCGATTGATAAAGCCAATCACTTTGTCTCCACCAATGGATTATCTCCTGCCAAGGTCTATGGAAGCTACGATCAAGTGCTTGATGACCCACTTGTAGATGTGGTGTACCTTCCACTTCCAACAAGTTTACATCTTCACTGGGCTGTTTTGGCAGCTAACAAAAAGAAGCATATCTTGATTGAGAAACCAACGGCTCTTGATGTATCTGAATTGGATAAGATTCTTCAAGCTTGTGCATCTAACGGTGTGCAATTCATGGATGGTTCTATGTGGCTTCACCACCCAAGAACTCATAGGATGAAGGAAATGTTATTCGATTCTGGGAATTTGGGTCATCTTGATTATGTAAGTTCCCTCTAATTACTCAATTATCTGCCGAATTAATGCTAGATAAACCATAAAGTTGAAGTTTTCAGATCTCTATGTTAAGTAACTAACTGCTTGACATTGAATGTGTAGTATAGTTTTTGTTCTACTTGATGCTTAATCCCTTAATGTGTACATCAAATACCTAATTTGTATGGAACCCCTGTTTCGCTCGGAGCGATTGCACTGAAAATGTAGTGATGGACAATTCTTTTGAAATTTTGTGAAGTAAAGCTTGTATTTTTTATTCCATTTCTCATTAATTAGCTGGAAATTTTGATAATTTGTTCATTCTCCTAAAACTTTGATCCTAGTATCTGAGAAAAAATGTGATAGTTGACCTTGTTTGACTGTCTCACTCTGCATTCTTTTCTGTGTTTTGCTAAGAAACTATGCCATTTGATTCGGGTAATCTTCTTTTAATTTGTAGATATACAGCTCATCCACTTTAACAGCATCTCAAGAATTTCTAAATGAGAATATTAGGGTAAAACCAGATTTAGATGCCTTGGGCGCACTTGGTGATTTAGGCTGGTATTGTGTTGGAAGCATATTGTGGGCAAAAACTATCAGCTGCCTAGTTCAGTAATTGCATTACCTGGTACAGTCACCAAGAACTTGGCCGGAGTCATCTTGTCATGCACGGCCTCTATCCATTACAACCAGCCTGAAAAAACAGTTGCGACGATCAACTGTTCCTTCGAATCACATACTTCGATGGACTTGTCATTATCCGGTTCCAAAGGATCGTTGAATCTGAAAGACTATATCATTCCTTTCCGAGAGGATTCTGCCTTCTTCGATTATACGCTGGGAGCGAAATTCGTGGATCTTCATATCGGTTGGAATGTGAAACCGGAAAGAGTTTTTGTTGACTCGCCGGAGTTGCCCCAAGAGGCTCTGATGATTCAACAACTTGCAAGGCTTGTGCATGGGATTAAGAAATACGGTCAACGGCCGGAGGTAAAGTGGCCGGAGATTAGCAGAATGACTCAACTTGTGTTGGATGCTGTAAAGAAAATCTGTTGATATCGGTTGTAAAGTCGTTTACTTGTAATTTATAGGAAGGTGATCCAAACTTCTTAATGTTACATTTTGAAGTCCCAATCAGCTATGTTTTGAAAAATTCAGCTAATTTTGTCCATTAGAAATTGTATGAACAATGATTCATTGGCTCCATCTTCATAGTTTCAGTAAACACTCGTCCGACCAAAGATTGTAATTCAAAAGCTAGGAACCCTTTTATCCCAAATCTTGTGAAATCATCATCATTATATATGTGAAAAAATTATTCTCTCCGTCTCAAATTATTAGATGCAAATATTTCGATTTTTACATAGATTAAAGGAAACAAAGATGAAAGTAGTAATTTAACAAACATAACCTTAATAATCATTAGCATATAAGTGATGTATGTACAATACCGAACATGTGTTGAATAAGTTGGTGCGAATAAAAATGGGAATAACATGCTTATTTTATCTTAAATTTGTCCAAATTTATAAATTTGTCAAATTTATATGTATTTTGAGATAAAAAAATATGTCTAAATTTATACCTAAATTGATACGGAGGGAGTTTTTCCATATGACTCGATAAAATGTCTAAACACAGAATCCTTGGGCAAAATACTCATGAGTAATAGTAATAAAGATAAGGTTCTCCTAATCAAATTATAATAAGCACAGGGCTCTCCGACCATAACTTGAAAAGTACACGGTGCTATTTGTGCAATATTCTTTTCTTCCCAATTCAATTCCTTATATCGAGTTAAAAAGGAAGATAAGTGGATAAGTTAAAGGAAGAAGAAGAAATCATCTTCCTGTGTTGTGTTGTGTTCTGGAGAATTGGAAAAATGGCGACCGTACTAATGAGCAGCTCAATGTCGTTGGGCTTTCAAAAAAGTGAATTCGTAATGGGGTCTTCTTCTTTCAAGTCATCACTGCCAATGCTAAAGCTACAGTCACCGTCGTCATCTCATTTGGTCGTTCAAGCTAAAGTCACTACCAGACGTGAAGACAGGACTGCCCGCCATATTCGCATTAGGAAGAAGGTACTTCCCCAAATTTCAAGTTTGTATATTTTAACTTACTATACATTGCAATTGGGGCTTTGTTCATGAAATTGAACTATTAAATTGCAACTTGGAATCATTATTTGTGCTATGTTTGAGCGTATTTGAGTGATTCATGCTCTATGTTATATTGTTTTGAAATTCGGAAGCAACTGGGGTGCTTTTCATTTGGACCTTGATTCTCAATCAAACTTTAATAGCTTTACTTATGCCATACAAGAAATTCTTTGGTCATGAACAGTTTGTCCAGTTTCTCTAGTATAAGATGATGGTTTAATAATTGTGCTGTTGTTTATTCTTTTATACCTTAACTTGGTCTGTCGAAAATGTTCATGTATATTCTGGAGAATGTGGTTCGTCTATTATTATCAACTCGGCTGCAACTTTTTTGTGATAGAGATTCCTACTCTTCTGTACATTGGATTAAAGTATTTCTGCAATTAAATTATGTTTATCAGGTTGAAGGGACGACTGAGAGGCCAAGGCTTTCCGTCTTCCGCTCCAACAAGCATATCTTTGTCCAAGTGATTGACGATTCTAAGATGCACACGCTTGCTTCAGCTTCCACTATGCAAAAATCAATATCAGAGGAGGTTAGCTACACTTCTGGTCCAACAATTGTAAGTTCACTTTCATTCATACCTCAACACTTTTATCTAATCTTATTGGTTGACTTCGTTACTATAGGATCCTCTTTGCCTTTTAGAATGAGGATAAAATTTTAATGTCTGAATTTCACCTCAGTATCCGTTCCAGTTTAAATCTCGAAATTTGTTGTGAAACTGTTTTCCTCATTTAAGTGAAATCGATTTTTTTTTTCTCGAAAATATATTTTGAACAAGTTATTTTGTTTTGGGAATCAGGATGTGGCAAAGAAAATGGGGGAAATAATTGCAAAGTCGTGCTTGGAGAAAGGCATTACGAAGGTGGCCTTTGACCGTGGTGGTTACCCTTATCACGGACGTGTCAAAGCCCTGGCTGATGCTGCTAGGGAAAACGGCCTTCAGTTCTAAGCTTTAGATTATTCCTTCCCAAAGAGCTTTTGTATTTATCTGACTTTTTTTTGTTCTCTCGAACATTCTTTCTCATGCATCTCGAACAGAAAAGAAAATTGTTTATCAGTTCAAACATGTGATGAGTGACATAATTTATGATTTAGTTTGCTTCAAGACTTCAGTGACCTATGATGAGATTGGAAAAGTTCCGACAGCCATTCTAGGCACTGGCGAGGACTCTGTGTATGGCCTGATTTTTCGCACAAGTTGGAACAACTCATCCATGGATAGCTTGCATTGATGAAATCAAAAGGAACAGAAAATGATCAAACACTCACTTCATAAACTTTTTGAAGATATTTTCAATTAATGATGACAGGATCAAAAGAAAGTCATGATTATAATATGACTTCATTCTTTTCTTTATATCATGGATCGCCTTTTGATATTGAATAGTCCTTGTTGCAATGGGAGCTGAGAAAGACTGAATTTGAAAGAAAACGAGCTTTGAGGTTGAGGCTGGGTTTTACTTTTAGTTTTAGACTTCACTTCTACAAAATATTTATTTTTGTCCTCTTATTGTAGGTTGTAACAATTTACTCCTCGGCACTGGAGTTTTATTGTAGGCTTGTTGACTGTCGAGCACCTTTAGCGAGTTGTAGGCTTGATGAGATATTTAACCGAGTTGTTGGCTAGTTGAGAGATTTCAGCGAGTTGTTGGCTTGTTGAGCGATTTAAGTTAGTTGTTGACTTGTTGAACGACTTTAGCGAGTTGTAGGCTTGTTGAGCGATTTTAGTGAGCTGTAGGCTTGTTGAACGAATTTAGTGAATGGGCCTGGCCCGATAGTTTATAAATGGGGAAGTCTCTGTATCATAAGAACATTAACTATCTTCTCCTCTAAGAAAACTCTCTCCCGATTTATATTTCTTCTTCTTTAATTCTTCTTCTTCAATCGTCAGTGAAATTCTTCCAGTCACGGTCCAATATCGCGATTTCATACAATGGCTCGTTACGATCGTGCTATCACAGTATTCTCACCGGACGGCCACTTGTTCCAAGTGGAGTACGCCCTCGAAGCCGTCCGTAAAGGTAACGCCGCCGTCGGCGTCCGTGGAACCGATATCGCTGTCCTCGGTGTCGAGAAGAAATCCACCGCCAAGCTACAAGACTCTAGGTATTTAATTTTACTTTTACGTTGCTATGCCTGGCGTTCAATTTTAGCTTGATTAGGTTTTATATAATTCAGATATGGTAAAAGATTATGAGATGCAATGTTCGTTGAATTACTGAGCGAAAGGGGTTTGCAAATATTTCACATTTTTAATTGAGACTAGAGTTGTTGCGTTCTGGGTGGTTGTGGCTTTTTAGGACCTAAGGAGTGGTGTGAGCACAGAGAAGTGGAATTGGGCTCATGTCTCACTGCTTTAGTGAGAGAAATGGAATGAAATAGACTCTGTGGCCTTAGTCCATAAAGATATAGAAGTAATTTAATGTGTGCAAAAGTACGATTTGATTGGTGAATGTACTTTGCTTTGTGGAACAATGACCGGGTAATTGCATTGGATGTAGATTTCCAATTGGTAGCACTTTCACTTTGCTTGGATTGCTTCAAATTAAGTTGGAAGCAAAGTTTTATCCTTTAATGCATATATCACTTTATTCAGCTCCTAAAGCCTGAAAATAAAAGTCTGAACTCGTCGCCCTTTTTGGCTTTGTCATGGGCTCCATGGTTGGGGCTGTGGCCACCTGATTGACCTAAACTAATGCTAGCTGAGCTCTTGTAGGATCAGATAAAATTGCATAATTTCAAACCTGTCAGTAAAATTCAATTTCTTTTCATTTAAGTTTGTCCAATTTCTCTATTTGTGACATATCTGTTCGAATAGACTGAAAAAAATAAAGGAATTCTGCTTTCCACCTATTGAAGTCGTATATGCATACATACATATAGTTTCTGTTTACTACGGAATATGTGGCAATAAGTCTTTGTACAGGAGTTTTGTATTTCTTGGATTATTATACCCACTTAGCATCCTTTTTTCATGATTAGAACTATGACATTGTCTTGTGCATGCTACCTTGACTTATCATTCTCACCAACTGGCTGCTGCTTCTGTTGACAGATCAGTAAAGAAGATTGTTTCATTAGATGAACACGTGGCACTTGCATGTGCTGGATTGAAAGCAGATGCACGTGTCTTGATAAACCGAGCACGCATCGAGTGTCAAAGCCACAGACTCACTCTTGAGGATCCTGTTACTGTCGAATACATAACACGATACATTGCTGGGTTGCAACAGAAGTATACGCAAAGTGGTGGTGTCAGACCATTTGGCCTTTCAACTTTGATTGTTGGTTTTGACCCACACACTGGTGTTCCTTCTCTTTACCAAACAGACCCTTCGGGGACATTCTCGGCCTGGAAGGCAAATGCCACGGGAAGAAACTCAAACTCAATGAGGGAGTTCCTGGAGAAAAATTACAAGGAAACATCGGGCCAAGAAACTGTCAAGTTGGCTATCCGTGCTCTGCTTGAAGTAAGTTACTTGCTTTCGTCGCATTTATTTAAGATGATTCTACTCTTTAAAATTTCTCTGTGATTTCTCTATGATTGAATTAACATCCCTACTTTCTACTTAGGTTGTTGAGAGTGGTGGTAAGAACATAGAAATTGCTGTGATGACCAAGGAAGGCGGTTTGAGGCAGCTTGAAGAAGCTGAAATTGACGCCATTGTTGCTGAGATTGAAGCTGAGAAGGCAGCAGCTGAGGCTGCAAAGAAGGCCCCTCTAAAAGAAAACTAATGAGTTATTATCTTATCCATGACATTATCATCCCGTTTTTACAGGACTCATTTTGTTGTCACCTAGTAGTACTTTTAATTTTCATGTTTTTTGATCGTGGTTATGTTAAACTAAAAGTTTGGGAATGGGATTAAAGCTTGTATTTTGTGATATAAAAATGACGAGTCCTCCTAATAAATTAGTACTACTTGGTGGCATTTTTAGCATCGCTTAATACCAACGCGGCAAGCCGCATGTTGTTGTCTGTAAGCGTGGCTGTTCACTCTTCATAGCCATAGTTGAATTGTAATAATCTAAATGAAACTATGTACATTAGTATTGAGTAGTGAAATTCATAGCCATAGTTGGTGCATCACCGGTTACATAAAGGATGTTTTGGTGGACAATATTGATACCCTGACCCTGCTTTAATGATATTATTAAACCTCTTGAGTTTGTGAAAAGATAAATCAAGAAAGAATGTCAGTATGTCAGGGGAAATTAAAGACTTGTTAGAAAAGATTTTCACACCAGAATCTAGAATTAGAAGCCATGGCTGATGTTATTCTGCTCAATGATGGCAAGCATGAACCTGGGAATATGTACTCACCAACGTGCTGTTGTCTTTGCTATGGCCCTCGGGTTGTTTTTAGTTTGTTTGATTTCCTATTTATTGATATTATGGCTTTTGGGTTGCTTTTATTTTGTTTGGTTTCTATTTATTGATATTTTGGCTCATCTGCGAGTATACTATGCTGTTGTTTTTTGAGAAAACTTGTAACTTATGTAATGTGCCTAAGCTAAATTATCCTTAAATATCTTTATATAGAAATGACAAGGAAAACAATTCACATAAGCATTAAGCAGTGAAATAAATAGTCATAGTTGGTATATCATTGACTACATAAATGATGTTTTGGTTGACAATAATGGATTACAGACCTGATATGATAAAGTATTGTTGAGACGTCCGCATTTCGACCCATCATATATGGATCTAGTGTGGAATCCGTTGCTACTTTCTATTGTCTGTGGAATTTGAGTCTTAATTATATCTCATAATCTGAACCTGTTTAATTTAGATAAAATTTTTATTTTGTAAAAATTTTTAAATTATATGCTGAGTGAGGTTTTCAATTATAATCAATTTAAAATATTTAAAAATAATTTTAATTTTTGATTTAAATAATATATTTTATAAAATATATTTTATAAAATATATTAAATTTAATAATTCAATTTTGATATAATGCATATCAATTACTTAGCATATGATGAACGCTCTGTGAAAATCAAATATGGAATCACTAGCATACGTTGTAGTGATCTATGGTACGTATATGAGTTTATATGCCATGAACTCGACCCTACTAGACATTAGGCAACAATCATAGTAGAACGTACAGTCTGATCAGAGGTATTAGATCGTCCGTAATTCGTCTTTCAACAAAAATAAAATCACTTGGGTCGCATTTAGACAACCATAAACAAGTGATGTAATGGATTCTTATACAATTTATTTTAATTTATTTTGAGAATAGTTTCTCCAATTTTTATACCAAAATTCATATTTATATATATATAATACTATGTCATATATAAATTACTTAAAACAATAAATAAATTTTATACGACGTAGTATATATTTGACAAACATTTAAATTATCACATAATGAAAATAACTCATCTCGAAATAATCGTAAGCGCGATTTTACGTCAACAAAGTCTAACGACCTGTTAGAATTGTCGAAATTAATCAATCATCTAGTTAAATACTTCGCAGAAATATTACTCGGACTAAGACGGTCGCTCTCGAATTCTACGACGGTATTTTATCTATTAATCATTTTTAAATTAAATTTTTGAAACAATTATTTCATTGAAAATATTTTCCCATATAAAAATATTTAATAAAATCAAATAATGTTTTTGATTAATCCAAAATAATTTATTATTATTTTTACACATTTATTAAAACAGATTGTTACTTAAATTTATCAATTGACCGATTATATAATTTAAAATCATTCAAATAACACATAATTTAAGATTTATTAAATATGATTATTTTTTAACAAAATTGTTACATATTCAGGTCTGAAATATTAATATTAATCTATGGTAAAAATTTGATATATTCTATTAGTTTCGAAAGATAAAAACATTACTTTAGGGTTGGAAATAATGGTTTTTCCTCTGAACCGATACGGTTTGAAAAGAACCGAAATGAACCGATTTTAAAAGTAGAAAATGACAGTTTGAACATTGACCAAAATTTGACTGAATAAAATCTCGTTTGGAAATCTTGTAAATATTTCAAACACAAGGGTAAAAAATGTTTCTTAACACTAAAAGGATAAAACAGACATTTAACATTAAACCGATTTATTTTGTTATAAAAAGGATTGAACCAAATCGGTTCAATCACTATTGGAATGTCTTCAACCTCGAGCTCGACGATTCCGGACTCCATCTCTCTGCTCGAACTTGGTTTCGCCTGAAACCGACGTCTCTGGTCCCAACCTTGGCCGTTCCCGAAAGTTATCTACATGGAGAATACGAATCCGAGGTTAGTTTCCACGATTTTGTCTGGTTTTCGTTTAATTTGAATTTTAGGGATTCGATCGAGTTTTTAAAACAGTCGAATTATGATCTCTCCTTCTACTATGTTATTTTACTGGTAAATACGAGCGTTTTAGCATAAAAAATTACGTGTTTGGACCTCCACCTGTTCTCACGGCGACGTTAGCTGGAAAAGGTACGCCAGCGTCCATGGATGCTCCTGGAGGTCGAACTCGCCGATGAATCGGTGACTCGGTCTCAACTCGTTCGTTGACTCGGTGTCAACTCAGTGGCTAAACGGAATCGGCTCGGCCAACGTCGACCAGTTCCATATTCCTCGTGGCTTTGTCTACCCGTATCTATCGTCATTGGGTAATTCGATATCATGTATTCTGAACTGAATTGGATGAATGAAATTGATGATTGAATTCTCTTTGTGGATCGTCTCTATCGTTAAAATATTTTGAATTTTGGCTGAGAAAATGTGTGTGAAAATGTTACGTAGGGTGTGATTATATGGGATGAATTATTTGAGTTCATTTAAGAACTCTAGAAGCAGGTTCCAACAACCATAGCATAGGCGTTGACAAATTTTGGCTTGATTTTCAGTTTCTGTGTGTAGAGTTGAATTTGTTGTACAAGTAAATTGTCGGAAAAGAGGAGTGCCATACCTTTTGACTAATTATTACTTGTTCCATCTCTTATATATATGTATGTTTATCTAATCTTTCGGGTCCATTTACCCGTTAGTCGATGTAGGAAGTAAATAGTCAGTACTGACTACTGTTGATCGAAAAATAATTCGCTAGACACTTAGATCTCGAAACTGTTTCGTGACTTAATTTAATTGTTAACTTGATTTAATAAAAAGTTTTCGACTCATTTAAAATATGGAATCAAATACACATTGACTACGTGACGAGTCGAATACATATAGCTTTAATCATGTTATTATTTACACGTCACTATCGTTAGCATGCATGACAAAGTTCGAAAAAAAAACGGATTCTCTACTACACGTCTATGTCAATGGCGCGATTTTCAAAGTCGTACAATCGCGTCGTTACAATTATTTTCGCCATCTACCGGCATTTATAAATATAGTGATAAGGCAAAATATACAGAAAAACACTAAAAGTAGCAGTTGCCGGAAATTATTGTTGATACCCTGACCTAGCCACTGAATATTATTAGCATATTGCAGTGTCAAGTGTCATCTACTCTGGGTGTTTTAATTGTATTGGGATGCAAGTTGAGAGCAGCAGTGATTTTATCTGTCCAATCGCTTCTTGGCTCAGGTCATTTCCTTAAAACGCGGCGAAATACACAGCCCTACTTGGCATTCTTTGGTGGGCAGCTCAGGATATCAACATTGAAGTGAGCTCTTGGAGGCTCACATTAAAAGAGAAATATACATATATATGAACAACTCGAACAAGGAATGAATTCATCCCTCCCTCCCTCTCATTGCCAACTTGACACTATATCCTTTATAATACGCCGCAGAAGCACGACTGACCGGTACGGTCTATCGCCATCTTGCCCTGTTCCTCCCCGCTGTCACCCAGCAGCTTTGAACTCATTGCTCAAACTGAGGTATACTTTATAGTTTGAAAACACTTCTATGTAGAATTTCGTAGGCAGAATATATATAACCTAAACTTCAAGAATTCTTGTTTCGAAAAACTTTAACCAGGCCAGGTTTATATTTTTCCTATTTTATTCCTGAATTGATTATGCTTGCTGCCAGTATGGACGATTTCTTCTAGAATCTGAGTTGACGCTTGATTGTCTAGAACTATGGTTTTAGTAAAAAATGAAAACACTGCATAACATTTACAATACTAATGATGTTCTAATTACATCGTTGCAAGTACATTCTTGTATGGTCGTTTTCTTTCTGAGTTGTTGTGTATGCAGGATTTTCCCAAGCTAGCAACCTGAAATTCTAACTCTTGTTCATAAAAAATTGGGGTTTTCTTAAATGGACTTCTCTTCGTTCTCCTCGGTTGACGACTCCATCCTAAGATCAAAATTTGGATGTTTTCCTGAGTCATAGAAGTGAGGATCCAGGGAAGAACTTTGTGGACCATTTGTACCAGGCTTTGGCAACAAAAGGGATCAACACTTTCTGGCAGGAAAATAATATTGAGAGAGGGAAAGATATTAAACTTCAGCTATTGAATGCAATCATGATTTCTGGTGCTCAATTGTGGTATTCACAAGCACTTATGCATTTTCAACAGGGTGCTTGGAAGAGCTCTCTGAAATAATCGATTACAAGAGGAAAAGGGGACATTATCATGTTTGCCCTATATTTTATGATGTGGATCCTTCAGAGCTACGAAAACAGACGTCTGGCAAAATCCTAGAGGCGTTCACTCAGCATGATGAGTCAACTTTCAAGGACAAAACACAGATGATCCAAAAGTGGAAAGCTGTCTTGTCAGAAGTGGCCAGTGTCTCAGAATGGAATTTATGTCACAGGTAAAAATTTCAATTATGAACAAGTTCATTTTTCAGCCATGCCGGGAATAAAAATCTAGAATATTTGCTATTTAGGCATGTAGGTTTTCTTTGAGGAGGGAAAAGCTCAAGACGAATTGAAAAGTACACGAGTATATAATAAGTACTACCTCAGTCTCAAAATACATGATGTTTTGATTATTGGATAATATAGTGAATTTCAAGTCATTAATATTTCCCTCGTGTCATTGAGAATTAATATTAGATTGCATTAACAACTGAGACTTTTCTTGGAAACTAATTCAGCATATGTAGATTCCTAACCAACTATACTTTCTCAACTCCTGGTTTTCTCTTTGAAGACACATTAGAAGTAACTTGCCTCTGCAGTCATCTTAGCATAGATCATCACTTGAAGCCTTTTTCTTCCTTTCTTGTTGGACAATCCCTCAAAGAGTGTTAATCAAGGGAGCACTCATAAGTCATAATTGTATTCCTGCCCACATAACAGTTATTTTCTTATGGAAAATAGAAATCCTTCTTATATTATTATTATTTTTTTAAAATTTAATACTATCATTGACATTAATTAACTGTTTTCCCGAGTTGTATGCTTATTTAAGTGATCCTAAGTTGTAGGCTTGTTTTAGATTCTTCCCGACTTGTAGGCTTGTTTAGGTGATTCCCGAGTTGTAGGCTTATTTAAGTGATCCAGAGTTGAGGTTTATTTAGGTTATTCCCTAGTTGTAGGCTTGGTTTAGGTGATTCCCGAGTTGTAGGGTTGTTTAGGTGATTCTCGAGTTGTAGGTTTATTATCCCGAGTTGTAGGCCTGTTTAGGTTCTCCCTGAGTTGTAGGTTTGTTAAGATTGTTACAGAATTGTAGGCTTGTTTAGGTTCTCCCGAGTTGTTGGCTTGTTTAGTTTCTTCCCGAGTTGTAGGCTTGTTTAGTTTCTTCCCGAAGTTGTAGGCCTCCTGCTCCTGCTGCTGCTGCTACTGCTGCTCCTGCTCCTGCTGCTGCTGCTGCTGCTGCTGCTGCTGCTAATGCTACTGCTACTACTACTACTACTACTTTTCATTCACATTTCTATGTTCTCTCTTTTCACCATTTTTTCATAAAACAGTATTTCTCAAAATGGTTATTGTTGTTTGCTATTTCAAGCCATGAAGCAGAAGTTATATGGGAAGTTGTTCTAGCTATATCGAAAAAACTAAGAGATACATATTCAATTGATCCTCATGATGGCCTGGTTGGTATCACAAACGTTGGAATCATTTGGAAGAGAACATACTAACAAATTCAGATGAAGTCACTTTATAGGAATATGTTGAATGAGAGGAATTGGCAAGTCTACTTTAGCAAGATTCGCTTATGAGGTTTTGTCTGACCAATTTTAAGGCAAAAGCTTTCTAGCCAATGTTTAAGAACCGATTATATCATCGGAAAATACTTGTTGTGATTGATGATGTGGACGACAAAAACCAATTAAGATACTTGGCTGAAAATCATGACTGGTTTGGACGCGGAAGTAGAATAATCATCACAAGTAGAGATGTACGTTTGCTCAAGACTTGTGGAGTTCAACCGGAAAACATTTTCAAGCCGACAGCTTTACATGAAACGAATCACTTCAACTTCTGAGTTTGACAGCCTTTAAAAGTGATCATCCCCGTGATGAGGACTATCTGGATCTTTGCAAATCTGTTGTGAAATATGCAAATGGCCTTCCTCTAGCTCTTGAAATCTTGGGATCTTATTTGTGTGGTAGAGATAAAAATGAATGGAAACGTGCTATAAAAAGACTTAAGAAAGATTCTCAAGATAAAATATTTGATATACTGCGAATGAGTTTCAATGGGTCCAAGAAACTGAAAAATATTTTCCTGGATATTGCTTGTGGAAGAAGTAACAGATAGTTGTAATTTCCATCCGGTAATCAGCATAAGTGTTCTTCTTGAGAAGTCTCTTTCAAAAATCCGATGCAACAAATTTTCTTCTGTTGAAGTTAATGAGTTGTGGATGCATGACTTGATACAAGACATGGGACGGAAAATTGTTGAGCTAGAATCTCCTAACGAACCCGGGAAACGCAGCAGGATATGGAACTATGATGATGTTCGACACATCCTAATAGAAAACGCTGTGAGTCATTTTATTTAAGATCGGAAAATTGCTTCCTTTTCAAAAGTGTGCATTCACTTCAACATTAGCAACATATGAATATTGGACTTGAATGTTATGTTGTTGATTTTTAGGGTACAGAAGCTATTCAAGGCATAGTGCTGGAGGTACATTTTAAAGAAAGATTGCAATTTTACCCTTTTTTTTACACATCCAAAACAAACTTCAGTTTGCTTTTTTTTTTTTTTTTTTTTTTCCTAGGGAGCTAAACAAGAGATTCTGGTCAATGCTGAGGCTTTCTTGCACATGAGAACATTAAGATTACTTATAATCTCTAATTTGGAATTTCCTCATGGTCTGTCATACATTCCAAGCAATTTACGATTTCTTGATTGGCAAGGATGTCCGTTAAAGTTCCTACCATCAAGCTACCAACCAGATGAACTTGTTCGACTTAACATGCCGTATAGAAATATTGTTCAATTCTGGAAGGAATTGAAAGTAATTTTGACTGCCGTATAAAATGGCAGTCAAAATTATGCTGCATGAACATATATATTCTCTTTATTATTTTGAATCTGAACAGGATCTTTCGAACCTAAAATCAACGGATGTTAGTCACTCTCAACTTCTCATCAAGACACCGAACTTGGAAGGTGCTATAAATCTTGAAAGTCTAACGTTTGAAAGGTGTACAAGATTGTCAAGCGTTCACCTTTCCACTGGAGCTCTAAGGTCTCTGACATATTTGAACTTTAAAGATTGTGAATTTCTCGAATGCCTTCCAAGCAGCATAAATGGGCTAAAATCTCTTAAGACGCTTAAACTTTCTGGCTGTTCTAAACTTGAGAAGTTGCCAGAAAGAGTTTTGGAGAATTTGAATGCTTGGAAGAGCTTAAAGCTCGAGGAACTAGGATAAAAAAACTGCCCGACATGTCAGGATTAAGAAATCTTTCGAGGTTGTGTTTAGACGGCTGTGGAGTACTATCAGAAATTCACCCTTCTGTTGGAAATCTACCGAGGCTTGTATGGTTGATGCTAGAAAATTGCAAAATGCTTCATAATCTTCCAATTAATGTAAATGGGTTGAAATCTCTTCAATTTCTCCACCTATCTGGATGTTCTATGCTTGGGAAATTGCCTGACGATTTGGGGGAAGTAAAATGTTTAAAGGAGCTTAAGTTGTACGAAACGGCTGTTAGTCATTTGCCAGCCTCCATTAAATGGCTTGACAAATCTAGAAAAGTTGCATTTGCAAGGATGTGAAAATCTGTCATCGTGCTCATTTTCAGGGTTGGATTCTTTGAAAACCTTAGATTTAAGTGGCTGCAATCTCTTAGATGGGGCCTGTCACGACCCGAAAATCCCCCTAATCGTGACCGACGTCTTACCTTCTCGACCCATAATTAAGACCAGCATAGTACAATATTTCAATTAACAAGAATTAATTTATTACATATCACAAATACTTTACATTTATATCCGATTCTACTAACACGGGATATATTCTAATGGATAAAGAATAAAAAGAGTAAACATCAATTTAAAAAGACAAACTTGGAATCCTCATGCCCTTCCTTGCACAGCTTAATCTATGAACTGCAACGAAAAATAATATAGTATTTGGATGAGTGAACAACGCACTCAGTAAGTACCAAATACAAAATATAATAATATAAAGGGCAAAAGAAACCATTTGGTCCATGTTTTCAACGTTTCTGAACTGGTTAGTCCCCTCCAAACATAAAACGAATTAAATCGTCCCTCAAACGTTAATTTTTGAACTATTTAGTCCCTCGTCCGTTAGTGTCGTTAAGTTTTGCCTACGTGTCAATTTTAGCCAATCAGAAAGCGACACGTGTACATGACGTGTTAAAAATTCCACATAGACTTATCGAACCAATTGAACCGATTTAAAACGAATTGATTTGATTTAAAACAGATTGAACTGAATTAAACGAATCGAACCGATTTGAACCGATGAACAGTGTCATCTTCTTCCTCACGACTTTCTCTCTCCTCCAGTTTCTCTCTCTACTTCTCAAATTCCGTTCTCACTATTCCGGCCACCTCCGGCCACGTTCTTGGTACCAAAAGATTCCTCTCTCCGTCACGAACACGATGGTACCAATTAATGACTCTAACTCGCTCTAAATTTTCCGAATTCCCGAGTCAAAGTTTCGGTCAATTTTTATAAATCGTTCGAACTAGCCTAATTCCTTTTAACAACAAGTTCTTAAGGTTTATAAAGGTTATATATGCCGGAAACGAAGTAAAACAACTAAAAGGAAGCTTCGAAAGTTTTGAGGTAAAACTTGAGGTAAAACCTTTCGAAGCTTTCTTTTAGTTGTTTTACTTCGTTTCCGGTATATATAAGCTTTATACAACCTTTAGAACTCGTTGTAAAAGGAACTAAACTAATTCGAACGATTAGAAAATTTGACCGAAACTTTGACTCGGGGAATTCGGAAAATTTAGAGCGAGTTATAGTTATTAATTGGTACCATCGTGTTCGTGACGGAGAGAGGAATCTTTTGGTACCAAGAACGCAGCCGGAGGTGGCCGGAATAGTGAGTGCAGTAGTGAGAGAAAGTGTCGAGGAGAGAGAAAGCTTCAAGGTTGAAGATGACTGTTTGAACCGGTTCGAGGAGAGAGAAAGCTTCAAGGTTGAAGATGACTGTTTGAACCGGTTCGGTTCAATCTGTCTCGGTTCAATCCGATTTTAAATCAAATCAATTCGTTTTAAATCGGTTCAATCGGTTTGTATAAGGGTTTATATTAAATTGGTTCGATAAGGCTATGTGGAATTTTTAACACGTCATGTACACGTGTCGTTTTTTGATTGGCTAAAATTGACACGTAGGCAAAACTTAACAACACTAACGGACGAGGGACTAAATAGTTCAAAAATTAACGTTTTGAGGGACGATTTAGTTCGTTTTATGTTTGGAGGGACTAACCAGTTCAAAAACGTTGAAAACAGGGACCAAATGGTTACTTTTACCTAATATAAAGATAGACCAATAATCCATACATCCATAGAAATTTCAAAATCAATTAAAAGATTTTTAAAACTTTATTTATTCGAAACACGGAGTGAATATATTTATATTTTTGATCAAATCTCATCATAGGTTATAAATCATAAATCCAAATCCGCTTTAAAACAATGATTTATTGATTCAAACCAGCTAAATTGGTTTTTATCAACTCGGGATCAAGTAAACCGTAATGGTTTATAAATCCAATGAAAAAATCCGACCTTTAACCGGGTCGGTCGGATGGCACGTGGTACCTATATCATGTCTAGGTACAATCGTAACGACGAGTATCCACATCTTTTGGCTTAGGTAGCACAAAGCAAAACCTTCTGCCTCACCACGGGCTTCGTTACACAATAAGTTGTCTGCCCTCAATGACAACGACGACAAGGTCACTCTACCCTCAATGATTAGAAGTGACGGGACCCAACAATAGATAGTCCCATATAATCGTATGGCCATAATATATACGTGTGCCAATAAGAAGTATTTATGCTTCCATTCGATAAATCATATAGAAATCCTGTCTCAAATCATTATTGAAATCGATTTTCAAGAATTTATACGAAAATCATTTACACAATAAAGTCAAATTTATTTCCCCTAATTAATTTTCAATCGTTTCTCAAACCATTTAAAAGTCGATTTTCATCAATTAATAGAAAGATCATGGGTAAAATAATTCCGAAACCAATTAATTAACCGAAGCTCGAAATATCAATTTGGTAGTCACATTTTATCCGCACAGCCACAAAACATTGTTTAGACAATCAAATCAATACGGAATAATTAAAATCTATAATCAAATTTCTTAACATATTAATCAAGCACATATATATACCAACCGCAGACATACGATTTATTAAAAAACGTTATATAAGCATCTCGTGTATCGAATATTTACCTCTTTTCTGATGCAACTCGTCTTCTGAATAATCTCGCAAACGCTCGACTCGATTCAAAACCTACTCGAGAATCAACATTTTATCAATTCTAGTAACTCAACCTAAGAGATTTAAAAGCTCATAGTGTTTTTTCAATATACAAAACAGGACATTAAAACATAACATATTCTGAATCTTTAGATATTCAACCATACATATTTAAAGTTCTACTACCCCAAAAATAAACATGGATTTTAGCTCCAGAAATTATACTTATTCGTCTTTTTATTACTAGCTTACTCAACCTCTAACTATATCCCATTAATTTATTATGATTTTTTCAAAATAACACTACCTGCAGATATTCCACAGATCGACATACCAGCGTTAAAAATTCATATTTAAACACGCTCATTCTTCTCTTACTTACTCACATATACCTTCAAGTTTATTAAATTACAATTTAATCTTTATATCTATTTAATTTTTAATGTAAAGTCATAAAATGTCACAACATCGTTTTATATCTAACCATACGTTTTATTATATGATGAATATATAGATGATATTAAATTAAATTCTTACGTCTAATTAAGTAAAAAAAAATCGGGGCGTAACAGGGCCATTCCCAATGATATTGGTTCCTTATCCTCATTGACTACCCTAAATCTAGCAATAATTATTTGCAAGCCTACCGGCTAGCATCAGTCAACTTTCAAAGCTTGCAGTTCTTGATTTAGAGAATTGCAAACTCAAGTCATTGCCGTGTTTCTCACTCTTGAGCTCCTTATTTAATTTGCATTTGAGAAATTGTGATGTAATCGAAGAGGCAATTCCTGAGATAACATATGTGTCCTCCTTAAGCATCTTAGACCTTTCATATAACAATTTCACTAGACTACCCCCAAGAATTAGCCAAATTGCATGGCTTAATGAACTCAGGCTAGATTTCTGCAAGAAGCTTCAGTCAATCCAGAGCTTCCTCCAAACCTGGGCGAACTCTCCACGAGAGATTGTATTTCTCTAGAAACACTGCCAGACAGGGTGCCAAATGAAACATCTTTAGTGAATTGCTTTAGACTTATGATGAGTCAAGGATATAATTGTTTAGCATTATCAATTCTAAAAGGATACTTCCACCAGGTCAGCTTTAATTTCTCTTTTTCTGTATTGCATGATCTCTCACTCGCAGTTGGATTAATTAAGAAAAGTTGCAGGCTTCAACAGGTTATATCAACAAGTTTTCCTTCATTGTTCCTGGAATACCGAAATGGTTCAGTCACCAGAACAAGGGAAATACAGTAAGGATACAACTTCCAGCCAATTTGAATACTACTAGCCCGTTGATGGGATTTGCTATTTGCATGCGTTGTTTTCGTGTCACGTGATAAGAAACCGAGCAACGGAGATTTATACTGGATTTTCGTTTCGTCAAATAGTGGATGGTCAAAATTGTTCTCTCTGGCATAATTGTAGAGTTCCCAGCGGTCTGTCTAGTCACTTTTTTATACTTTATTTGCCATACTGGCACATAGATGTGAAAAGTTCTAGTCCATTTAGGTTTGTCGTTGACCCTGATGAGCCGGAAATGGAGATAAAGGAGGTTGGAGTTCCTAGAGTTTATGATAGAGACAGTGAAGATTTCGTCCGATCAACAAGCCAACACAACAGCTCTATGTCTTATACTTTTAATGATAGTCTTGACTTGATAAAAGAGAAGCCGTCAGTATTACGAAGATCAATTTGGTGAAATTGGTTGATCTCATGAGGAACAACCACAGCCTAAAAGGTTCAAGTAAATCTTTGATCCCATACTGTACATAGTTTTTTCTCCCTTAAAAACAGTGCCAAAGCTGCAGTTTTGGATGAAACAGCACGTGGTGAAAAGTTTAAAGACTGCGCTGTACCTGGTGTAAAATGTGAAAGACATGGTTGGAATATAAGCTTGATAGCTGCGTTACGGTCCGCCCTGGAGATAGATGGAAACGATCATGATGGTGTCACGAACGAGATTGAAGTATTAACTTTGACCTAACCTATCCCAGAATAAAAAGCCCTCTTTAGGTTATGTTTTCTTCAGTTCATTTTAGTCCTATTTTCAGCTTTTAGCTATTTTTCAATTTCTGCAATTCTGGATGAAATCGATCTATTCAAGCGTCCATTTAGCTAGGAAATGATGCATTAAATTCGTTTGTGAAGTCAATTTTCCGTTTTAATCATTAGAAAATAAAATGCTTGCTAAGATTGGAAAAACAATGGAAAAGGGTTACTGTGTGAAACCTGGAAATTTGCATTTATGAGTTGTTGGGAAGATGTATGGAAGATTACTACTGACAGAGATGTGTTTTGCTATTTGAAGATGGCCTATTTAGTACAACCTCCGTCCTTAATTAATTGTCTCATTATCTAAATTAATTTTAATTAGGGACGGAGAGAGTAGTTATTGTAAAAAAACTGAATTGACCATTTTTATTTTAAGTTGAAGAAATGAAGATGCTTTCCAGCATACGAGTCTATTTTAGAGTATTGAAACTGTCTGCAAAGAGCTCTTATCATTTTCGTAGCTGGATCAAAAGTCAACCACCTTAACTTAAATTTGAAGAAGTTTTAGCTGCTTCATTTTTACCAAGTTACAGTTTTATCTGGATTTAAAATTAGGAAGAAAAGAAGATCGGAGACTAAGAAAACCAGGTGGTTTTGTAATCTTGGTTGTTAGGGTAGATCTTTAGACCTCATTTGGAATGTCGGACAAAATTTAATGGATTGCTATAAACGTATAAGGATACGGATAACTACAATACTATCTAGAGTTTTTGGATGGCATGGATTATTTTGAACGATAATTATATCTTATCTAGAACTACGTTTGGATTGCAAGAGCTATCCGCCTGATAAGCTCGAGTGATTACGCAAACCCAAACATGAAAATTCCATTGCAAGGCATAATTAAATGCTAAATTAACTACAAGTTTTTACACAATCTCCAATCCGAATAACAACTACCGAGTTTCAAACCAAATTACAACTACTACCAAGTTCTAATACTAATTTCAACTAACATGTATCGAGCAGCCTAAAGCTCAGTATTTCCCGTAACAGAGTACATCAACACTGCGAACTTCCTTTGCAATTACAAGCTGCTTCTTCCAACACCTGACATTTCAATAATTGCATAAATGTGAATGAATACATAATCTACATGTCCGTGAAGTGAAATAGAGCAGAAAGTGAATTGAACGTAAGCATAAAGAAAACATTTCTTCATAAAAAAACCAAAATTAAAGTCTGTTTAAAATTTTCAAAATTGCAGCAATCCCAGATTATCTTTACACTTTAACAGTCGGTAAGCTACATTACATTAGTAGAGCTGAAATCAGTTTGTGTAAGCACATGCAAACCTCAAAATTGAAATCACGTCAATTTGCAAGCTTTTTTTTAGAGATGTTCCTCAACAACAATAGCCACATCCTGCTCCAGTAGTAAATCCATCATTTGCTTTCGTGTCAACAAACTCTTTGCTACTCCTCGGATTCTAGATGAAATTTCTTCGCCACTACTGAAATATTTAAGAAATACAAGGCAAAATAATATGACTTTATGTCTTTCTAGCATTGAGTTGACACATTGGGTTTTCTTACCAGTGTAGGAAAGATTGATGCTATTGTAGTATGCTATATATATGATACCTCTAGTATGAGGAAAGAAATCAAAATGTAAATGATTACACTGACCTTGAATTGAACAAAGAGTAGAGCTGTTGCAGTTCATCTAGGATCATGTATGATTCCTCCTCAGACAGATTTTCTAGAGGGCGTTGTTGCGTTGTGAAATTCATCAGAAGAATAGTCTTCAAGACAACTTGCTGAACAAGAAACAAAAAAGTCAAAAAACTTCCTGAAAAAGTAAAAACGATAGCTTGAACTATTTTGAGAACTAGAGAAAAAATGATGCAAATTACCTCAAGGTTTGAAGGATAATGCATGATGCCATCTGACAAAACATCTCCAGTGTTACCTAATCGGCTAATGGCACGCCCAAAACTTCTGGTAATCCATTGAAATAGAAGCTACTCTATCTTTACCGTAATTTGACAAATCTGATAGACTTTAAAGTCATCTTTGCTCTTTTCTGAAAAACTCCCCAAAGAGCCAGAATTTTCCATTGCCGACTGATTAAAAGCATCCTTGCGCTCCTTAAAATTCAATACATCCAAAATATTCTCCTTTCTAGCTGATTGATTCTCAAGTTAAATCCATTGTCACAAGAGGAGTTTCCAATCTTCTCCAGTCATCGGACAGAACTTGCAAATTCCCCTCGTCAGAATCAGGTGTCCAATGTTGTCTAAGGTAATCATAAAACGACCATGGAAGAAGAGATGAAATCTCTCTTCTATGCAGCAAATCAAAAAGCATGTCGCAGTAAAAACCAGTGTTGACACAAACTAAAACTTAATATAAGAAACAACCTCAACAC
Source organism: Rutidosis leptorrhynchoides (assembly GCF_046630445.1). Lineage (NCBI taxonomy): Eukaryota > Viridiplantae > Streptophyta > Magnoliopsida > Asterales > Asteraceae > Rutidosis > Rutidosis leptorrhynchoides. Next base: position 31,760 of record NW_027266559.1, on the reverse strand, counting down.
CACCAGCGGATAACAGTACAAGCTCAATTCAGATTTCTCAATCCAACTTATTATCTCTTGATAGTTATAGAGAAGCTTCTCAACCACACTTACGAATGAAATCAAGACATTCTCTAATTTCTTAATTTGTCCACTTGAAAATTAGAGTCGATAGTCCATTCATGATGAATCATCAACTCAGAAAGAGGACAAAGTGGTACAGAAGCTCCCATTGCAACAAAACAATATCAATATCAGAAAGCGCTTCCATCATATACAGGAAAGAATGAAGTGATATAAATCACTTTCTTTGATCCTGTCAGCATTAAAAATATCTTCAAGAAGTTTATGAAATGTTTGACCCAAAGAAAATGAACCTTTTCTGTTCTTTTTAATTTCATCAATGCAAGCTGTCCATGGATGAGTTGTTCCAAATTGTGCAAAAATCAGACCATACACAGAGTCGAACACCTCCCCAGTGCCTAGAATGGCTTGTCAGAACTTTTCCAATCTCATTATAGGTCAATGAAGTTTTGAAGCAAACTAAATCATAAGTTATGTCACTCATCACATGTTTGAACGTCGACGCATCCCGTTCAAATACCATTTCTTTTCACCAATCGACAATCCAAGGGATATAAGATCAGAAACAGATTCTCTACTGATTTTTTATGAAATTTTTGGAGACTGCATTGATAATTGGTTGCCTTGCTGTCCAAGAAACTAGAATTCAGCAGACCCCTTGAGACCTTAAAAATGTGAACAAGAAGCATGCTTTGATAACAGATTGAGAGCTCATTATCCATTGCAGAGCCGTATAAAGCACCGAGGAAGTCCAACACTTTTTGACCGACTGAAAGTGTTTCTGAAGACCAAAACATTTTTGCAGCCATAAAGAACTGGTCTTCACTGATTGTGACCATATTGCCCTTTTCTTCTCTGGGATATATTTCGCTCAACCAACTAGCTTTGGGGATTAGTAATTGAAACCTTGGTTCCTTGTTAATGATGTGTTTCCTAACACCCAGGTAACTCAAACAGAATTCTCTGCTGTTCTCTTGTCCTTTAAGTTTCTGGAGACGTTCAAATACATTTCCACTAATACTCTGGCCTCCAAAAGTTCCAGATGTGAACAAAATCATCTACTAATCCTGCTTTCAACTCGTAGTCGGAAATACTTATCTGAAAATGAGAATCAAGTATTTTCCGAGCAGAACTATTTCACCTGTAATACTTCCGAGTGTTGATGAATCCTCGAGACACTGTTTCAGTTTAAACAATTCACCTAGTTTATCAGAGAAAACATATCCTTGTGCACAATAAGTTGGTGGAAACTGAATGAAACATGGTTGGAAAGCTTCTCTGCTTTCTTTAAAAGCTCATTCTTCTGTGGAAAATCTTTTAGTGGCCAGCCTTTACTAAGAGAGTTGCAAAGTACAAGCTGGTGAATTAGTAATGCTGCTTCTTTGGAATTTTCCAGCCTTCTCCAGCAAAGTAACCTCTTTCTCAACGTCTCCTTTCCTCTTAGCTAAATCTGCTGCTTTTGAAAAATTCCCCATTCTACCTCCAATGGACAGAAGCTCATCAAGGCAATTTCGCTCATCCAGGAAACTGCGCTTCTCATTCTCGGTAGCAAATCTTCTGACAAAATTCATCATCAATTGAAAATCTTTCTTCTTGTGACAAAGTAATGCTGCATCTTTGAATTGACAGCTTTTCCCAGCATACTAATCTCTTTGTCAATGTCTTGTTTTTGCCTTGCGATGTTTGCAGCTTCCAAAAAATTTCCCCATTCCTCTTCCAACAATAGAAGCTCATTGAGGCAAGCTTTCCTCGTCAAAAAACTTCGCACATCCTTCTTAGAGGGAAAGGCTTTAACAAAATCCATCATCAACCTAAAATCTTTACTCTCGTGATAATGTGAAGCAGCGGTCTCGAGAAACTTTTGGGAAATTCTATCAAAATCATCTCTTCCCTTTATACTGTCAATTTTCAATTTCCAGGATTTAATGTACTGAAATCCAACTTCAAAGAATCGTTGTTCCGCACAAATTGTCAAACACTTGGAGTATAATCTACCTTTCGCACATACATCAGCTGCATATTTGTAACATCCTGCAAGAGTGAAACACTCCACAGCTTTTTCCCACTTGGGTGCCTTGAACTTTTCCAAGTAGATTATGCCTGTAAATATTATTGTAACCAAACATAAAAATCAAGATGAGAAAGAAAGATAAATTTCTTCAACATCCTTTTTCTTTTTCTCATCATAGTGAAAGAGGCCTAGAAACTAACTAGATAGTACATGAGTATTACCTGCTTTTTCATATTGACGTGACTCAAAAAAACATTGAGCAGCAAAGTTAGGCTTATCGATGGATTCGTATATTTGAGCAGCCTTTTGCAGATAACGGTCAGCCATATCTGGATTTGAGCGTCTTGCACAGTCTGCAGCAAAGTGAAGGCCGGCAGCCTCAGCCAGTTTTCCCCAATAAGTATCCCCAGCTCTTTCAAAGCACATTCGGGCACTATCGTAATTACGCTGATGAAAAAGCTGCAAGCATCATTTGTAGGAAAATCAATTAACAAGTCGCAAATAACTAAACTTAAAATAAGAAAAGGTTTCATAAAAAAAAAGAAAAAGAAAAGCGATATAAGAAAGTTTCTAGAAATTACTGTAATTCCCCGAGACTTCCATTCTGCTTGGCTACTAGGAACTTGCATCTTTTGAAATGTAGCATCGTCCAGGAGCTCAAATTTAATGAGAGACAGTTTCTTCCAGTAGTCAAAAAAAGGAGCAGCCACATCAAATTTATCCTCGTAAAACCATAATCTCTGTCTTGTACGAGTGATAGCAACATATAACAGCTTCAGTTCTGAGCATAAAGAAGCATGCTTTTCGTTGCTAAATGAAGAGCATCTGACACTGGAGTCAACTAGATTCTGTTCTTTCATGTATTCACATATTACTCCCCACCTCTTGAAAGGGGATGAACTAAAAAAGTTATATATCAACACATCCTGTAGCATGATAAAATGAAATTATAAAATTGAGTACTATAGAAGGATAAAGTCACAAAAAAATAATAAATAAATTATATGTATAATACCTGGAATTCCAGGCCCTTGCAATCCAATATAGTCAGGACTAGAGCTTGCTTCCCAATATTGCGAATCATTTCGTCCTTTGCTTGATCATCCCTCACCAGGATTGCCTGCTCAGCACCAAATCCGACCAAGTTGCCCCCAAAACTTTCAACACCTTTGAGCAGCTCGAAAAAGGAATGGTTTTCATTTGCTTCAAGAAGCACTGGGACTTCCCCTCTTATTAGACTAGTTTCAGGGCTCAACCGATCGATACTAGTCGGAAAGAAGTGATAAATCAGATTGACTACACTCTGAGCCATATTCAGAACACCACTATGGGATCGAAAGTTTCGACTCAATTGAAATTTATCAGAAACTCGACCTTTGATGGAAGTTCTATTATTATTATTTCTAGCTCGTAGGAGAAATTCCTTGTAAAAAAGGGACCTGATGTCCTCAAACCTAAAATTAACTCCTCTCCCAATGGTTTGTGCTGTATCACCAGCAAAACAAAATCCTTCTTCAACATTTTGACAGACATATTTAAAAAGAGCTAGATCAACCATGTTGAGATCCTGAGTCTCGTCTATGTATACAAAGTCTATTTTGTCCCCTCTATATCCTTCATTTCTCAGTCTCCGGTGAAGATCAATCACAAAATCAGCCAAATCATATTCACCACTTAGCCCTTTTTTCTTTTCATATTGTTGGAAAATGGCATAAATTCTCTGCCTTTCTTCCTGGCTTAAAGTTGATATACGACTTTCAGACAGCAAAAGATATTCTTCTCGGCTGAGACAACAACCAGAGCTTTGTCCTTTAATATGAGACATAATTTCTCTGAAAACAGCAGAGGGCTCAAAAGTCTTGGTTAGGTTCATGTTGAAATGAGGCCAATACGATGAACGAAACCTGTCATAATTCACCTCCTTTGTTCTAATAAAAGTACTTAAGGCCACAGATTTCTTTGAGCTTGAATTTTGGCCTCTTCTCTGCAATTGCCTAACTTCAGGAAATGTTTCGAAGAAAGAATTTCCAACTGTTCCATTCAGCATCATCAGGAATTTATTGAATGAGATGACAATTGGATATAATTCCGGTGGAAGCTTGGCAAAAGAATCTGGAATATCCGAGAACTGCGATTCGTAGTCCAGGTCATTGTCATTGCCTGAACTGCTTTCATCTCCATTGCTGGTTGATCTAACATAAAAAATGATCGTAACTTATAGATGTCAATTTACAGATAAAGAAGAAGAAATTAAAAAAAAAAAAAATGTAATATAGATTGGATGCAATTAGGGAGTTACCCTTTTAAGAGAGATATTTGCTTCTTGACAGCAGAACACAATCTAGGATTCACAGCAACAAACATTTGGCGTAAAACGTTATTTTTTGGTGCAGAGATCTCACAAACCTCATTTTGTGAGACAGAAGTATTTGAAATAAGTTGGAATTGAAATCCTTGGGATGCTATACGGTATAGTTGCTCTCTCTGAAATAACTTGGCAATTAAAACAGTGCTTTTTCCGGTACCGGATCTTCCAAGTATGAAAGAAGTCTTATTAAACTGAGCAATCTCCATCTCTTGGTCTGTTAGCTGGAATGGAAGTTGTATTTCTGTTCCATCACATTTAGTGAGTAACTGGTTAACCACGCCCGATGACAAGGCATAGAACTTCATCAGTAACAAACTGTTATTCACACTCATGTTCTCTTCTTGTAAGCATTGTGTTGCAGTTCGAAATTGTTTAATCTCCATGGTAGGTGACCATGTGCCTGGAACTTCCAAATCCCTAAAATTCCATTATTGAAAAATAATTAGATAATGTAAAGGCAGCAGTTAAAAAATAAATAAATAATCACTGAAAACATAGAATGGCACGTACCCCTCGATATATTTAGCCTTGCAAAGGTTGATATAATTCTCGGTGTATGTCCTAAATGTGCCATCCAGACGTTCTATCAAATATTGTAAATCCACTAAGGGTAAAATATCCCACACCTTCAAAACTTGGGTGTATCCGGATTCCTTAATTATTTCAACCGAACAAATGACATATAGCTTTACGACCTTGAATGTCTTGACAATCTGAGAGGATTTACCACAAACTTCCTCATAATTTCTCCGTTTGGGCCTCCACCCACAAGAGAGTCTGAGCAACAAATATAAAACTAGCTTCTTTCTACTCAGTGTGCTCAACTTGGCGAATGATTTCTCGAAGTCATTACTGAAGAGGACCTAATTAATCCAAAAGAGGGAAAAACTTGAATTCTATGGACATACTTATTTCATAAGAGACAACAGGAAAACGATACAGCAAGGCAAGTACTTACCTTCCACCGAGCATCTTTATAAAGTGTGCCTTGAGCATTAAGTAGGTTGCTAAACTGGTATAGTTCAGTTTTCACCTCAGCCAAGAGTTTGGATAAGTCCCCATCATCATCAGCATTAAAGAAACAATAACGATCCTTAGCATCGGAAACTATTTCTTTCCAGATCGATTCAGTATTAAACAAAGTATCTCCATCCCCCAAAATCCAAAGGCTGTGCCTAGCCCGAGTTAAAGCTACATTGATTCTGTGGCGATCTGCAAGAGAGCCGATTGATCCCACATTATTATTATACCTGACAGTTGACAAAATTGCAATGTCAACTTCTCCCCCTTGGAACCCGTCAATAGAATCAACTTTGACTACAAAAATTAGCACTTGTTCTGAACGTCTGAGAAAGTTTCTCTTGAATAGCAACAACTTGAGCACTGTAGGGGGATATCACTCCAACACTGATCAGCTTTCCACTGGCCGAGCCATTCCAATATTCTGCATCAGAAAATAAGTCAACCATATATATCAAAGGAAACCAATGATAAATATAACCACTTTGCAATTTGCATATATACCTTTATACAATTTTCGTAAGAGTTTCACAATAACAGCAACTTCAAGCATGTTTTCATTGGTACTTTGAAGAGCATCCGCCTCTTCTATTCTGCATGAGATATTTATAAACGAGTATGGACCAAAATGTGGACTTGATAGATAGTTGTTATCATTATATCTATTTTGGTTCCTAACAATAGGCGCATTAAATATTTTTCCACCATAAATATGGGAATTAGGAAAGTAGCTTATTGATGGGTGCATCCTGTACTGCATATTCAGAAGATGCCTTGAGTGTCCAATAGAAGTCAATCTCTGAAATAAGCTCCTCCCAAAGCCAGCATTAGCTGAAACCTGTTGATCAATACTATTATGAATAGAATAAATTAATAACATATTTGAAACTATTCCAATTCCCATTCCCACAAACAAAGATTATTTACTTACACGGCTATTTAGCATAACTGTCAATTGACATTCATCGCCGAAAAGAACAACATGCCTAATAACTGGAAGCTGTAAGGGTATAAGTAATTCACACTCTTTAACTTGCTGTGCTTCGTCGACAACTAAAAAGTCTAGGGGCTTCATTGTCATAAAAGGCAGCCTATAGGCAGTTTGCACAGTACAAAATATAAGGGTTGCCTTTTCAAGACATCGATACTCCTCATGTTCTAACTTGCCACTGCCGTTGTCTTGAGAAGATTCCAGATAGATCTCTTTTATGTCAGAGTTACATTTCAGCAAGTTTTTGTCTCCATAACAAACAATTTGATTGTTGAGTAGGCATGAGGAGGTCTCCTTGACTAATCTTTGAAAACGAATTGCCAATTCCACTAATGCAACGTTCGTTGGAGCACACACAAGAGTCCTACAATTTGTTCTAAAGAGAGTGAGCAGTAAGATGCTCAGTGCTTTGGTTTTTTCCAGTCCCAGGAGGGCCCCATGTAAGATCAACGAAAGATTTATGCTCACATTGCAGTTTTTCAAGAGACGACATGACTGACGCCGCTTGAGATTCATTCAATGACTGGACAACTGTTTCAAATTCTTTGACCCAGGATGATGAACTATTCTTCCTTTCACCACAGAGTTTGCAGTTGCTTTTGTCATTCAGAGGGTTATAGCAGAGTACTTGTTCCATAATCTTAAGATTCCCAACACGCATGTGCAGTGCATTCCAGATCCTTTTGTTGGCTGTTACATTCATCAAGAACACAGCAAATGAAGGCATGTGTTCCAAATTCCTAATATGAGGATCTGGAGATATTTTAACGCTAAAAAATGTAGAAATGCCATCATCACCAGCTTCTTTCTCCTTGTTCTCGGAAACTATAGCCAAGTAAGATAATGTTCTGAACCGCAGCAAATCAGAAACAGATTCAGGTTTGGCGTATGTTAAGACAAAAACATCACCAGGCATCATCCTGTAAGGTTCCTGCTTTCCAGCAACAGTAATAGTCTTGTTTCTCCAATAATCAATTCTCAGATCATAAAAATTAGGATTCTTCTTTGAAACTACATTAAAGTCTGTCACTCCAGCATATGGTTTTGAAGATATACAAATATCATTCAAGCATGATTGAAGCTCTGCACGCAAGTCTTCCAATAAAGGAAAGACGAAGGAACTGAAATATTGCTCCACAGATTGAAATGTTTCCGGGATTTTCTCAACCTAAAGTAAGCAAAGCAAAGCAAAAGGTTAACTTCCATTCAACAAAATGCATGATTCTTTAGAAGAAAGTATATTTTTTCATGGAAATAAAAAAGAGAAACACTCATATACCTTGTTGATGTAAAGCTGATCATTGACTATGGAATGTAAAGACCAAGACAGAATCAGATCAGACAAGCTTTTGTAGCCCATCTTCTTCTTCGTAACTGCTTGTTGCCCTCCCAATGTGTTCTTTCACTTGCTAAAAGGTACTACTGTTTTCTTGATTCTAGTTATGTTAATATATGGGGTTTTGATTTCCTTTAATTTTATTTTTATGTCATTTAAGAAGACAAACAGGTTGTGAGGAGATCATGGCAATTCAATGCACTGGACATGTCCGTTTGGATTCCAGAGAAAAAGAAGTTCAACAGTTCAGTCTGGGTACCGCTGCACATTCTCCCTTTTACATAGTCCATCCACTTAAAATATAACATAATAATATTAAAAAATTAATTAATGATAAGATTAAAAAAAATAGTTTAAATATGAATGAATTTCATAAAACAATATTTGAAATAGATTAATATAATTTCATTATGCGTCATAGTATTTTATATGTTCCTCAAAATCGCCTAGTTAAAATAAAATAGTCAATTTCATCCGTTATACTTCCTCCATTTCATATTACCTTCCACAAATTAAAAAAAAATTAGGTAAGCGTTTTAGATAAATTATTTACCACCAACTAATTTCAAATTCAAGACCACACCCAAAATCAAAGCTGGTTAACTAATACTATTAATATATGATATTTTGCATTTTTAGGTATATCTAAATATGCATGAATCTAGTGAAGATTATTAACTAAAAATATGTATATTTTGATAAATCTAAAAATCTAAAATATTATGTATTGTGATACGAAGATAGTAGTATATATATTTAACTAGTACGTTGTGACGCCCGTCCCCGACCTACCTGTAAGGATCGGAAGCGGTGCCCGTTGATATTTTAATTCGTCATAAATGCTATTCTTAAATGCGGAAGTGGACCCTACTATTGCCTCGTAGCCCGAACTTTACTTCTCAGCTTAATCTAGAAAAAATACAAACAAATATTTTTGAAAAACGTAAACTATAACGCTTAGTGAGCTTTTCCTTTTGGAAACGATTTCATGAAATCAATTAATTTAATTGAAATTGAATAGTAAATAGTTTCAATCAATGTGAAGTATTTCCGTAAACAAACAAAAAATATTTGAGAAAACGTTTCTATAAACCTTATTTACTATAAATATTTCTGGAAGAAATATTTATTAAAATTTACTTTACTATATTTCAATCGATATAAGATATTTCTCAAAGCAAAAAGAAATATACGTTAAACTTTACTTTACTATAGGGATCCAGTAGAATCCCAACTGTAGCACCCTCTAACGCAAGCTCGTTCGTACCATTTGATCAGACTTAACATGGGTCACGAGGATCTGGTATTTTATAAGGATAGGATCGTCCCTAGGTGATCGAATCCAACTATGATCATCCGTAGATGAAAAAACAAAACTATGGGGTTGGCTATATACTATAAATCATTTAATATTTTAGTATAAGAGAAAAACTTTGCTTTATGGATTTTTTGAAGATTCTCTCCAATCTTTAAAATATTATAAATACATATCTATGTCATATTATTTATTAAATCATGATAAAGTGAAGTGATCGTAAAGCGTTCAATGGCATAGTAATAACTATAAAATATTTCTATAAAGAAAATAAAATAACACTCGCAGTTCTTGAAGGCACAAATTCGTGTACGTCCTCCGAGGAGTAGCTCGTACGATTTTTTCTGAAATCGATACTATCGTCAATAACTATCGAATTCTACATGATAAAGTAAATTTTTTTATACTTTATAGAATTTAACGTTTATTTGTTGTTAATATTACGTCCTATCTCGGTCCACATGAATTATCGACCTAATAACATCAATACTTTATTAATACTAATTAATGACGTCGAAGTAAAATATTAGATATAATTTTGTACGTCTTACATGTTAATTCTACATTCAAAAATTTATTTGAATAATGAACTATAAATAAACTTAATTAACCATTTCTCTAATTACATTATTTAAATTACTTGAAAATGTTTATTTTTAATCAGAGATTATTTTAGAAATTCTGGGACTTGAATATTTTATCAATAATAATATAATTTAAATCTAATTTAATTTTATAACGATTTAATTTACTTAAATAAACACATAATTATAACTAATTATACACATCTCGTGATTATTAAAATCCTTCAAAATAATCAAAATTTTACATGTTCATGTTCAAGATAATTTATAATAATTACTGGTAAAATTTTATAGGTTCGAGACAACTTTAAGTGGTTCGTTTTTGCTTCGGAAGATATAAAAATCTAGTTTAGGGTTTCCGTTTAGGGTTGGGAGACTGCAACTGAACCGAATTGAACCGAGCTGAACCAATTTATCAGAGGGAAAAGACTAAACTACGCTTGGTTTAATCGGTAGCTTTAAGGCATTCCTGTAATTATTTTGAAGGCTGAAGGGTATAAAAGTCATTTAATAATAAGTCTACTACTATTGATATAAGCGACGAACCGAATCGGTTCATTCATTTTTCCCTTCTCCTCCTCCTCTCTACGCTCTCTGTCTCTCTCTCTAAGCTCTGATCTCCGCCAGAAAATCCCAGAAACCGGTGACCGACCGCCGTCGGATTCCGGCGGTTGTACACCGTTCGACTCGTTTTGACGCAAGGATTCCGATGGTCAGGTTAGTTTTCCGATATCTTGCTCCGTTTAGCCTAGATCTACGGTCAAAGTCTCGGTTTCAAATTTTAAAAACTTTAGATCCCGTCTTTATTTTTATATATGTTATACTAGACTCTCTTCTCATCATTTCTATGTGATTTTCGGGTTAAAAAAATTGGTTTTGGAGGTCCTACCGACCGATCAAAGTTTCGGGTCAACTTTTATTTTTGTAGATCTCGTCCCCCTTTTTATATATGTTATAATAGACTTCCTAACGAGTCTTTCTATGTGATTTTTAGGAAGAACGGACGAGTTTTGGACTTGTTTCTAACCATTTGAAGGTTTCGGGCGCGGCGGCGGTAGGTGGTGATTCGCGACGGATGTTGACGGGTCGACTTGGCTCTCTTCGTCTCAGCCTTGTTTCGGTCGGTTCGGGCTCGCCGGAGCTCGGGTTTTTTACAACAGAGGCGGTGGTGGCTTGGGTTCCTCATCGAAGCCCGGCTTTGTCTCGATCGGCGTAGGAAAAAGGAATTCCCGATAAGCACAGATTGAATTCAGTTATGTATATTCTCTTTTCTATTTGAGTTTTTTTCGGTAGAAACTTGTGTGTAATTCTTGTTACGGAAGCTTTTGTATTTTGTATTGGGACTGTATTGTTTACATTGGATGGTATATAGACTGTATTGGACTGACTGTTGTTTAATTTATACTGAGATTGCCGACTTGTTTTTCTTGTCGACTGGAAAACTTCCCAGATAGATATTGACCTGAGTCAATGGCCTGGAGTGCAAGTTGAAGAAGATAAAACGATAAAAATTCTCTCACGTTGAATTTCATGGTTTATGAGTAACTTTTGTTGTCTCTGTGTACTATATATCTTAACTATGTAACAATTTATACTGTGTATTTTGGTAGTCTTGTTTTCTAGTCAGCAAAGTGTTAAAAAGATAGATACTGTTGATTTTTCAACATGAAAAGTCGGCTGCAACTTGGAGAAACCTACTGTATAAGTTGCATCCTGGTTCAAGAGTGTACACTTAATTTTTGATTTATATTAGCTAAATATTCTAAATGCTTAATTGCTTTTTTTTGAAGTTAAATGCTTAATTACTTAGGAAATCGATTAATTAGTTAAGAAGATGATTGAAATCCTCCCGAACTATTTAATTTAGGATCGTGACAATTCGTTATAAGTATTGCAATCGAGTCGATAAATCTTTTCCTGTGGTAAAATATTTCGAGACATTAGAACTATAGAAAAAATATTTTCGATAGTAGCATAGGACGCGGTCGTTATATAGGTAGGGGATTTGATATTCGACTTCTGGAAATTGGAAAATACTTTGTGGTCAATTTTCTACAGTCTCGTATGTTAACAGTAGAAAGGAAATGAAGGATTACTCGCATCATGGTGTAGTATATACGAATAGATGATAAACAGTTGCAGTAGTTTTTTTTTTTTTTTTAAAAAAACACTTATTTTAGAATGTATTGAAAGTGTTCTTTGATATTTACCAAGTAAACTTTTACTATTAATCACTCTATAAAAAATGTCGTGATTTTAGCTTTCTCTGAAGTGAAGTATATACTCTTGGATGAAACTGGTGCCATCAACCTGAGCAACAACAGCTTCAAGCACAAGAAACATGAAAATGGATTCTAAATACTGAAAATATAGGCTTAAATCTCTCAGAACTAAAAGATGATATATAGTTTCCTTGATGATTTTGATTCGATGATAAATACTCATTGTTGGGTTTTCTCACAATATGTCTTTTGAGTTTGGAAATTCTAAGAACTATAATTTGGTTAAGAATTTTTTAGTTTCAATATCCAATGCAACAGTACTAGAGTAAGGCCTTTTGAAAAAACTGCAAAAATTTCGTAAAAAATAGCTAGAACCTTTATGTAATTCTATTTAGAAATCAACTTCACTGCTTACATTTGTAGATATAGTGCAGCAAACGAAAATCTAAAACTGTGAGAATAAATTGGTCACACCCAAGTTAAAGTTCTGCAATTGGGAAAAGCAAAAAATAAAAATAATGAAAATGGCATTTTGCACTAGCAGCAAAGATTATAAAACCACATAGTTTTTCTATTCCTCTCTATTCATCTTCTCGTAAAACAAGCCAAATCAACAAATACAAGTGAACCAATTGAGGTTAGCTCTCTCTAGACTCATTTCATTAAGCAATGGAATTTGGCTAATAATTTGGGTAGTCTAGTAAAATTGTTATATGAAAGGTCTAAATGATAAAAGAAAAAAAAAGTCTAGATATGTTGAAATTTGAGGGTTGAAGAATACTTTTGAGAGAAACTAATTTTCTTATTGATTTCAACTAAGAAATTTACAATGCCATTGATGGCTTTTATACAAGGAGGAAAGAAGAAATATGGGTAATAAAATCTATCTATCATGCTATGCAATAGTAAAATATCTTTTCACTAATCTAAGCCCATACTTCTCCATGTGATTATAGCCAAACCATACTTAATATGGTATAACCATGCTTTGAATGACTTGAATTGTATGGTCTAATCATGTCCATGCTTGTGTTAGAAGAAGGAGAAGACATTGACTTGTTACACAAGCAATTGATGGAGTGGAGGAAGATTGGACTTGACACAGATAAATGGGCTAAGAGTTTCGTCCAGCCCATTTGCACTGAAAGCTTGCGTTCGGCCCAGAAGGACACAAAAGTGGCTGAGACAAGATGGGCTGAGGAGACAAACGAAGCCCATCCACAACTGAATCAAAAACGGCAGCGTTTGGTTTAGAACGGAGGAAGACTTCACAACAAAAAGAGACGATGCCGTTTCATCATTCTCATTCATTCTTTCCTCTTCTTTGGACGACACCGTTTCATCATTCTTCTTCTTCGATTCCATCCATCTTCAATACTTTCCTCTGTGCTTCCATCGATCAAACCCAAAATTTCAACAAGATAAAAAGACCTCTTTGATTAGATCACAAATTCCATGATAAGAAAATCCAATAACCCTAGGCGTATCAAAACGAACCGTGTTTCAAACCTGATGTTGAAATTATGATAGTGAATAATACTTTTGAGAGAAACTATCTCCTTCTCATTGATTTCAACTTACAATTAAAAAACTTTACATTACATAGTGTATCTATATATACTACAATCTATAATGTGCATGGAAGATTATTGAAAGAAAACTAAGTACTAATGTCTAATCTATGTCCATACTTGTTGTGTTGTGATTACAATTAAAGACATACTTAGCATGGTCTCACCATGCTTTGGAATGACAAGTGTTGTAGTGGATTGTGATGGAAGACATTGGCTTGCATTACAAGCAACTGCTGCAACAACTGATTCAGTTGAGTGAGTTTCGGTTTGGGCTAGAGCAGCGGATGAAGTCTTGGGCTGAGATGAAGAGCGAGGCCCATTTTCACAGCAGAAGCAAAACGGCTGCGTTTCACACATAAACGGCAGACATGCAGCAAAACGCAAGAATCAATGTCGTTTCGTCTCTTTTCTTCTAACGGTCCGGAAATCCCAAAATTCAAATTTTCTTCAACTTCATTTCTTCTTCTCCTTCAATACCCAAATTTCAACACCTGATGGAAAAGTGTATATTAATCAATTTCCTTGTAGAAATACACAAGTCATGATATTTGCCTTGTATTTCTTAAATATTTCAGTACTCAGGAACCTGGCAAGTATAAGTTTTGGGAGAGCCTAACTAAGCTCTCTAACGCAAAAATCATGTCAAATCGGATTTGGTGTGCAATTATTCTTGTGGCCAAAATTTCATTCGGTTTGACAAAACTCGTTTGAGGCATTTTTATAGTTTAAATAAACCATTTATATTTTAAATTTTTAATGCCTTATACTTCCATATCAAATTTGTAGATAGAAAAACTCGTTGGAGCCTAACTCGTTTGTGGCCGAAATTCATTCGGTAGATGTGAGTTAATTGAACCGATTAAAATAGACTAGAATCTCAATCGATCAATAGATTGACCATGCACATTTCATTGGTTCAAAGAGGTCGAGCATGATGATATGTCGAATTGAATCATTAATTAAAAAATAATGAAATCAAATACTCTCTGTACACAAAAATACTTGACGTTTTCACTCATTACACCAGTATCAAGAACATTTAAGACAAAAATTATCTTTGCTTTATTATTTTATCATTTTCTTTATAATTTAATTAATAATTTATTATTTTATTATGTGTTAGAGTACTTTCTGTGCTAGTCTCAACAATTAAATTGAGATCGATTTTTGTCTTTTAGTGCTTATGTGGTGTCTTATGTATGTGGCGGTAATTATTATAAAATTTTCTCTCTCAATCCCTTTAAGGAGAGATTTCTCTCTGCAGTCTCAATTCTTTTTCAACCAATAAAAAGATAGGACTATATTTATAAACCAATCATCATTCTACATAGTTATATTATAATAAAAAATGGGATTTTATTATTGAGATTTTGCAACGGAGTAAAATTTTACAAATCCCAATTTTTTCTCTCTCCGTCTAAATGTCGCTGATTTGGTCGAAATTAGAACTCAAAATCGGGACGAGTAATGCGATGCTCTTAGTGGAAAAAGAGATAAAATGATAAATGTGTATACTTTTGCATTGATATTCTAAAACATCAACTATTTAAAAACAAAAGAAAATCCTCAAAAACGTCATCTATTTGTATACGGAAGGAGTATATAACATTTATAAAAAATTTAGACGGAAAAAATTATCTACAGACTAAATTATATAATAGTAATCAAAGTATGACAAAAATATAATAGTAATTATATAACCTTTTTAACCAGAGCCTGTTAGCTTAGTGATTATCGAGCGGGTATCATCCTGGAAGTCATGGAGTCGATCTTCCATGAATGTGGGGAAGACTACCTCTTTGTGTAGTCCAAAATCAATAAAAAAAATTATATAACCTTTTTGAAGGTACATATAGGATTTATTAATTGACTTAAAAGCTGGTATGTACTGCCAATGCCCACCGTGTCCTATAAATAAACAACAATTATTTTATTTCCATCACTCAACTCAAATTAGTCTCTCTCTCTAATTCGTTTCGTCTCGTTGTTTACTTTAGGGTCTCTCCCTGCGAATCATCTTCTAAGGAATCACTTTCTTACTTTTCTCATGGCGTTTCATTGCCAACGTTGCGAGCTTGAGTTCACGAAGCAATAACTATTAAATATATGGGTATATCCCACATCGATCAAAGAGTGTGTATTGGTTTATATACCAATCAAAAATATATTATCCTTGAGTTTAAGTTTTTGGATAAAGTCTGTAGACCTTCAAGATGGTATCAGAACCCATTGACTAATATAAAAAATCATGGGTCCTTCCGCTACTGCAAATTAACCCAAATGGGCTTGTATGCGCTCCGCTAATGGTATATCTCACATCGATCATTCACCAAAATGTGAATTAGTTTAGTTTATATACAGATCAAGAACCCACTATCCTTGAGCAAGCTGACACCGGAGGCTTGAAAGGTTCCTGTTTTGTTATTTTATTCAATTTTCTTATTTTTTATTTTTACTGTTTTGCAAAACCAGAGCTGAAATTCTGCCTCGGATTTTCATTGTTTTGCCGCAGCCAGCTGCCGAAAATGGTCGCCGAAGATGGGTTTGCCTCTATTGTTAGGGTTTTCTTTGTTTTGTAGCAGTCCTCTATCGGAGACGGGTTTTGCCTCTGGTGGGGTGGGATGAAGTTGATATGAGTTAGTTGGCTAGCAATGGTAGCTTTGAAGAAAGAAGGAGGACTTGGGTTCGGGTTTCGAAATTTAACGGCTTTCAATCTTACTTTTCTCACAAAATAGGGTTGGAGGGTTATACAACACCCTCATTCCCCGCTAGTCACCTCTCTAAAATCAAAATACTTCCCTCAATGCATCTTATTTGAAGCTCAACTAGGTAATAATCTCTCATATGTATGGAGAGGCATTCTTGAGGGAAGATCCGATACCACCATGATGTTTAACTCGTCGAAACGAGTTCGGTTATATATATAGATATAATTTTTTGGAATCCTACGTACGGCTGGATCACCGTCGGTGGTTGTAGGATTCTGGAATTTTTTTTAGGAAGGTTGATAATGTTTATGTGTAACTTTTCTGAGTCAACACGTGTATGTCTATGTGGACGTGACTGGGACGACTTAACGGATTTTCGATGCCACGTCGGTGCTTTTTGACAGGATGTATGATTTCGTTAGGGATTTAATGAAAGATGTACGTGTTTGTTAGAAAAGTTCGCGAGATACCTATTTGTTAGTTAAATTCATTTTTAAGGTACCAAAAATGGAATTATCCCCTCTCGTTCCAACATAATCGACATCACATACAAATTAAGTAAGAACAAATATAAGAACACATTAAATTTCTCACATAATAATAGTATTTTTTCACTATTCAAAAAACTTTATGAAAACAAGATACAAAACACTATTAAAACCACTATTCATGATTATTTTATCCAATAATATTAAATAGTCCTTATATTTTAGTTTTTGATAAGTGGATCCAAAAATTGTTTGTGATACGGCTCATGCATCCTCATATAATTTTTTTAATTATTGAGCCCATAAACGTTTATAATACGTGTTACGTCATTTTTTCTCTTCCAAAATAATTCAAAAATTTTGGAACATCCATCAAAATGAATTATTTCATTATTAGGATAAAAATGGCTTCTCCTAATAAATATTTCATAAAAGTGGTTTATAAAATATTTAACATTCTTATTTATTTCGTGTGTGGT
Organism: Rutidosis leptorrhynchoides; assembly: GCF_046630445.1. Classification (NCBI taxonomy): domain Eukaryota; kingdom Viridiplantae; phylum Streptophyta; class Magnoliopsida; order Asterales; family Asteraceae; genus Rutidosis; species Rutidosis leptorrhynchoides. Next base: position 14,601 of record NW_027266559.1, on the reverse strand, counting down.
CGTTGTTTTGCAAGTAGATATACTATTGTAAACTTTGTGTCTCCTTCCAAGTTTGATGGCAAGAACAAAAAATTGATTTTTTTTGGAAATACATAATATAATTTACTCACCCAAAATTCGCTTCTTCGAGAGTCGAATCCGTATCCGTACGATGGAGGAAATGTCTTAACATTGGACCATCTCTCGACTTGCATAATATTATATTATTAGTTGCTTAGTTATTGTCCGTTTTATGTTTATTTTCCATATGGTACATAGAGGTCATTCAAATAACGACCACTTTCGAATGTTGTATTATATTTCATGTGCATCTACAATTGGCAAATTGATAACCATATAAATTATATTCTAAATCAGGTGATAATTTTGAATTTTATTGCCACTTTTTGATTTCTATTGGATGACATAAATTACAAGTATTTTTACTCATGATAGGCAATAGAATTAACATGTCATGTCATGTCCACTTAAAATTTAAACTATTTTTGTTAATTAAATTAGGACATGCCACTTGAAAATTAAAATATTGTTAACTTCAAATTAATTTATTTGTACAATATTTTAGTGAATTTTTTCTATTCCTTTTTATCTTTACATATTATAAAAATTTATGCTCATCTTTATATCATCAACGACTAGAGAAGTGTATATTAATATCAATATATTGGTATAACAACGATTATATAGATGATAAAAAAATAATCAGGAGAATAAAAGCTTCAACTAACATAATAAGATAGTTATAAGTTTGCAAAGTTAGAAGAAGATTCATTTAATTATCTATGAGGAGTTTTAATTTTGCGTAATAATTTCTCCTTTTGTTGTAATTAAATTCTAATTATTATATATATTATTGGTGGAGTTATTATTATTATTATTATTAATAAAAAATATTTTTTATTGAATATTTGGACTTAAAAGTGGTCGAAAACGCTAATGTCGATGGATGGAATTATTATTAATATAATCATAATTATGCTATCAACCTTTTTAACAAATAAAATAGTATTCTTTGAATTGCAATTTTCTCCTTTATTTCTATTTTTACGAGGATATTTTAGTATTTTTAAGATCTTTTAATAAATTTAATGTTTAGCATATTATCTTTTCAAGTAGAATTTTAATTATTATTTTATCTTTATCAACATAATATTATTAATAGAAGTTATTAGATAATTTTGTACTTTTATTTTTAATAAGTTAAGAGTATGTCAGTTCAAAAACGAGTATTTTATAATTTTTTTATTATTTATGAAAATGTGAAAGTGGGCCTATAATTTATTAATTTATTATGAATAAATTTAAGTGGAATGTAACTGCTTGGATTCTGAGAGCCGTTCATTCATGACATTTACAATTACGACACAAAATATAATATCAATTTTCAAACATAAAATAAAATAATATCAGTCCAAAAAAAAAAAAAATCAATGGGTAATAATCATTGAATAGTGATATTATATTATTAAATTCGGAAGATAAAAAATATCCATTTTAGGTTTGGGAATCAAATTGGACTGAGCGAATAGTATTTCGGATTGGGCTTAATGAATAGTGATAAAAGGGAAACACAAGCACTGGGCCGACTATCTCGACCCATCCAGAACTGTTGGTAAGACTGTAAATATTTCGAAGTCTGGAGGGTAAAATAGTCATTTAAGCATTTAGATCAGTTCAACTCAACTATAAAACTGACAGAACCGAATAGGTTCATTCACAATTTCCTTTCTTCTCCGTATAACTCGTCGTCGTGTCGAATCCGGCCTAGAATCTGTCGATTATGGTCGGGTTTGTCAGTGGACTAGTCTAGGACTACTAATCTAAGGTTTGATTTCCCTGACTCTCTCTCTAACGACTTTAATTCGAGTTTTAGATTTTCGGTCATTTGAACAAAAATTTGGGGCTTTTGCCCGATTCTTTAATATGTTGTTATACAATGAATTCTAAGTTTAATGATATGATTTTTATTTTAATTCGATTTGTAATTTTCTTGGAAATTTACCTAAAATATAAAAATTTAGACATTTCGAGCCGCAACTATATAAAAGAAAACGAGCATTCAATTTTATCTTTCTCTTATTGACAACATCTTTTAAAGCATGAAACGATGACTTCTCTTGAAAGTTGTCGAGTTTAATAGAAGCAAAATAAATCCCATAAATGGATAACCCCATAAATCCATCTAACGACCAAATGGTTGAGTTGAAAAAAAATGGAATCTCTATATGTAAATATAGAAATATACTTAAAATGTACACAAGCTTCAAGTCTCAATCTATATGGTTTAGGCCTCATATTCTTTGCTATGATATTTTTGTAATATCTTTAAGAATAGTCTACATTTTATTTTTATTTTATCTATCTCTCAATAGATGATTTTTAAGTTATTGACACAAAGAAAAAGATGATTTTTTTTTAATATTTTAATTTAAATTAGACATGAAAATTGTCTATTTTGAGACAAAATTAAAAGTCCAAAAAGCATATATTACGAGATGGAGGAAGTACTTTTATATCAGTTTTATGAGCTCATATATCATCTTGGGGAATGCAAACAATATATTTTCGTTTTGAATATAAAATAGTTTTTCAAAGTTCGATCCCAACCTTACGAACTGACATAATATTGTTAATAAAAGTTATTAGATAATTTTGTACTTTTATTTTTAATAAGTTAAGAGTATGTCAGTTCAAAAAGCACGTGTATGCTGAAATGGGTTTTGATCGATGACTCACGAACTAAGAAGTACGTGTATGCTGAAAATCTCTCAAAGCTTCTAGAAGTTCCGTACATTTTTATGGGGTCACTCGTCAGACAAGAACTAAACCCTAAATCTTCTCTTTACAAAGAGGTACTTAATTTGCCTAATTTGAATTTAGGGATTTTTATTTTTTCTTGATTTTAAAGAAATGTAGGTGGTTAAAAATCGTGACTTTGTTTTGATTTTAGATTGCAAAGTCTGTGAATGAAGCGAAAATCGTGACAGAGAATATTGTGTTCGCGTTATTGTCTAAGAGGTTAGAAGAAGTCTATATAGAGGCGAGAATGGCTTCATCTTGGATGACATTCCTTCCAACAAACTTCAAGATGTAAGTAAATTATAATTTCGTGGTGTTTCGAGTTTGGTAATGTCGATAAAATTGAAACTTTAGTCTGGTATGTTGTGTTTGAAAACAAATTGGATTTGTTTTGTTTATGTATTGCTTGTCACTTTCATTTTTCCAGGAGATACTTTATCAAATTACCGATATTATTAGGGATATTAAGTAAGAACATATATAATAACACATTTTTGTTTTGGCTAATATAAACACAGTCACTATTAAAATAACTGTTCATTGGTCCATTGCTCTTAAAGTATGCAATTTGAATGTGAGTATGTATGTAGCCAAGTATATATAAGAATAACTCACTTATTATTTATAAATTTTGAGCAGTAGTCAGTATGCTATGTAGTACATATTTCCAACTTCATTCAGTCAATTTACAACCAAGTATTGTTTCAAAAACGTTATGCCTTTCGTCATATGCTAAATTTTTTTCATTAGACAATTATACATACTGAAATAGGATCCATGGAAATAATTCTCGAAGAAGTGCCGAGAAGAGGATTTCTCGAGTGAGTGGTAGCTGAATTGTTCTCGAATTGCATTTAGCATTTTCACTAAAAGAATTTTTATTAACTCTGATATTTTGGCTGCAGGCAGTATCTCTGATATTTTTGCTGCAGGCAGTATTTTATGTATAGATCAATGAGGTCGTTTTTTAAATAGTTCTGCAAGATGAATCAAACACATTGGATTTATAAGATTGTTGTCTTGATGGGTATTGAAATTTTAGAATTTGTAAGATTATATCCCAAATAAAAGCTTCTACTTCCATATATAGTAACAAAGAAGCACATATGTCCAAAAGTGTGTCTATTATGACCATTTGATGTAAAACAATGTGTAGATTGAAACATGAATATAGAGTATAAATTGAATTAATAATTTTAAGCTTCTGAAACTTTCTCCAGCTCCTCCTTCCTAGCACCTTTATTTCTCTATGTTTGGTGTTTCATTTCTTACTTTTGATGATTCATGCGATTTTTCCTTTTTCATTTTCTTCATTACATAACATTTTTATAGTTAAAAAAACCTTCAACTTCTCTCTCCAATGTACCTATATGAAATAAATCATTTCACATCTACAAAGTAACAAACACAAGAATAACAACGATCACAATTTTCACAATCAGTCGCATGCTGCATTGTTAACTTTTTTATCAAACAAAAAGAAAAAAAAAAGTTATTGAATCATCCGTATAAAACTGTGCTTTAAGCATCATAAGCGGATCTTACCCTAGTATTAACATATACAGTCACGCATTCACACGTTAAAACATATTGATCATAGCGGAGAGAGTGGTAATTAAATCAAACCGATGCAAGAGCCTTAATAAGTTCTCTCAACTTAAATTTTTGGATATTCCCAGTTGAAATTTTGCATGTGATGAAAAAAAAAGGAACAATGTACATGTGATGAAATTTTGCACGTCTCCTGTGCGTAATTTAACATTTTATTTGAAATAGAGTTTTAATCGATTGACATTAAAAAAATTAAAGGGAACAATGATTGACCAATATGTTCTATTTGCTTATTCTCAAACTTGGGAACGCAAATTATTTGTAAGGATACATTCACGTTCCCACATGATCGACGTCACATACAAATACAAATACAATTCTCAATAATTTTACATTTAGAATCACACATTCGCACATTAAAACATATTGAGCATAGCAGAGAGAATGCCTTGATTTTGGCTTAGCGTTCTCATTTATAGACAATTTATCCCACATTGGATTCCATGCACATGATATGATAGGTCCACCAGTTTCTGTTAGGCCATAACCATGGGTTACCTTAAATCCCATCGCTTCGGCTCGAATCAATATTGGAGCCGGAGGTGGTGCTCCGGCGGTAAAAAAATTAACTGGTTGATCAGATCTAAAAGAATAGCATTTTTGATCTTGTTAATTGATAACATATTGAGGACGACTGGGGCTCCACTCATATGTGTGACTCTGTGTTTGTTGATCAAATTGTATGTTGTTGGTGTGTTTACCTTACGTAGCATAATGTTTGTGGCGCCAACAGCTGCATTCACCCATGGATGAGACCAACCATTGCAATGGAAAATTGGTAGAGTCCACAAGTAAACTGCAGGACTTGGTATTTTCCAATCGACCAACTTGCTTATTGTAATTGTAAAGACTGCTCTATGGCTGAGAACCACACCTTTTGGTGAGGATGTTGTACCTGTTATATTTCCGAAAAAGAATGTTCAAAAATAACTATATTTTTAAATGTATTTAATTAGTAATAAATGGGTGGGCCTGTACGTTGGGCGGAAAGTCTGTACCTTTAAAAATTAATAATTTAAATATATCATATAAAAAATTATATAATAATTATTTGTATTAAACATTATTAAATTTATGTCAAATAGTATATAAAATATAATTATTTTAACTTTGCAATTAATAAATTATTTTGATTTTATTTCAAAATCTATAATCTAAAATTAAAAATTATTTTCTTACCAAAAATAATAAACATAGCAAAACGTAAAATTTGCATATCAAGATTTGATTTCATAATAAAATTTATAATTAAATCTAATCAATTTAGGTATTCTTATTATTTGAAAAATAAGATATGCCCATTTTAATCACGAATAGAAAAAAAAATATATCGAATTTTTATTAGGAATAATAGTTTAATAAAAAATAAAAAAAATTAATATATATTATATTTTGATTAGGAATAATTTTTTTTAATAATATGTCTGTTTTATTAAAAAAAAATGTAGATATATCCATTTTAATTAGGAATAGAAAAAATAATATAATAAAATTTAATTAAAAATAATTATTAATTATTTAAAAATAATATATGTCTATTTTAATTAAGAATAGAAAAAAAATTATACCAGATTTTTATTAGAAATAATAGTTTAATAAAAAAATTAGAAAAATAATATATATTATAATTGATTAGGAATAATTTTTTAAAATAATATATACGTTTGAATAGAAAAAAAAAAAAGAAATGCCCATTTTAATTAAGAATAGAAAAAAAGAATATAATGAATTTTAATTAGGAAAAATTATTTAACAAGAAAATTAAAAAATAAATATTGTATTATAATTTTATTAGGAATAATTTTTTAAATAATAGATAGAAAATTAATTAGGAATAATATTATTATGTTAGAAAAAAATAATTGGTAAAATTTTATTTAGAATCATTATGTTTTTATTATGTTTTGATTTTCTAATTAGAATAGGAAAAAAAAAATAGCATCGATTTAAAATTGAAATTTGAAAACTTAATAAACTCAAAATTTTAAAATATATGTATAAAATTACTATTCATCAATAAAACGTCATATGTCGAATTTTGATTTGATTATTGAATTTGCAATTAGAACAAATTTAAAATGAAAAAAATTTCGTTATTGTCTATATAAGATAAGATAGCTTCTTTCATGCATTTTTTAACAACAATTGATTGGAGAATTAAGAAATATTATTATGATATGTAGCTTGTATCTTAAAATACATGATAATCTTTTCATTTTAAGTTTATCTAAAAATTTACATGTATTAAGTCAATAGTCGGAAGTAATATATTGTTGCATATTTTATGCTTCCTGATGAAAGAAAAGGTCATGTGTGAAGAGTGCACTGAGTGTTCTCGAGAGAGATATACCTGAGGTGTAATTCAGTACCATAGGATCCCACTCACTAGAAGGCCGAATCCAGTTGAACCCTTTAGCCCCATTCATCACCAATTCCTCGTAAGTATCCACAAATTTTCTTCCTTTTCTGCTTGTGTGAGTGTGTTACACCTCGATAATTAATTAGACGTAGATATTTAATTTAATGTCATGAATTTATCGTGTCATTTAATAAGACGTACGATTACAATTAAAATGATTTTGTGAGTATTATGACAATATTAAAAATTAAATAAATATAAAGATTAAATTATAATTTATTAAACTTGAAGGTTTAGTGAGTAAATGAGAAAAGAATGAGGATGTTTTTAGATTTGAAATAACAAGTGTTGTACACACTTCCACCTGAAGCTATATACTTAAAGGAAAAATTAATTAAAAATATATATACATAATTAGTTCCTTTGAAAAGTCAAAGGAGGTGACTAGAAAGGAAAGTAAAAAAAAAAAAAAAAATTAAATTACAGAAAGAAAGGGAGAGAAAACGGGAGTGATGAGAGAAAGGGAGAAAGTGATGGGAAATCATAACAGTTTTGTATACTGTCAATAAATCGTACAATCGGATTATTCATATGACCTCCGATCATTCTGATTTTTGGATATAGTGTTTTCAACATTCCTTGTTTATTCTGGCCAAAAGAATTTTGATTCCAGTGGCTGGTTAAGGAGATATTTGGATCGACATCTTCAGCTGGTTAGAATTTGTGTTCTGTGTTCTCTAGATGTTTTGGTTTTGATATTTATGGAGTTATACCATGAATAATATATATAGAAAGCTTGTTCTGTATAATTTTCATCTATGTAAATTTTGTGTTAATCGTAATTATGATGAATTAATTATGAATTTTATAAGATTGGTATGTTAATCTGAAATTTTTTGTTGTTGACATGATTTTAGAAATTCATAGAAAATTCATATGTAAAAACAGAACGTGAGTAATATGGGTTGAATAGATATATGTGTCTAGTTTCATATTCTCTCAAAAATCTTGTCAACTGGACCTTTGTAGGTTGAACTAAGTGTTTTTGAATGACTAGAGGTTGGATAACTATTTTGCTGATGCCTTGTATTTCGGATTGTTTTTGATCATGAACAAATCGATCGACTACATGGAATTTATTATATATGTACAAAAAGCTCTATATGTCTACTTTATTTTGTTTCAAACGGTTCTTAAATTGGATTTTTGTGGATTAAATTATGTATTTTGATGATGGAAGGTCAGTTTAATTGGGTAACTCTGCTGCTGATGATCTATATTTCGTAATGTTTTTAGCCCTGCTAAACTCATCCATTTGGCATTTACTATATATGTACGGAAAGCTCTGCATGTCTATTTTATCATGCTTCAAACGGTTTGTCAATTGGTGTTCTGTAACTTGACTTATGAAGGTTTAAAATTGGTATATCATGCTATGTAGAACCTGCGAGTTTCGTGACTTTGATAAATCATAGTAAATTCACGATTTGGAATTAGACTTTGAAAAATACACCTTTAGAAAGATAAATAAGTCTACTTTCAGTATCTAAAATTAAATTTGTGGATTGGTTATGGTTATGAATAAATGGAGATTATTTTAGTGAATGTATTCAACCTGAAATTTTAGGATGCATGATTTATTGTGAAGGCTTGTTGTGATGTGTTGTTAAATGGAATTGTGTGCATTCAACATGACACTTAGATTGTACTTCATGCATTCATGACATCTCACAAAGATGTATGGGAATCGGTATGGATTAAGAGAAGTTGTCATAACGTCTCTAACTACTTTAGGTGACGTAGTTCGGGTTGGAATGCGAGTAAGCGATCGGGTAGTAGCGTGCGAGTGGGGTGTTTTTCGGCATAGGCGTTGCGTCGCGGAGAAGGTAAGTACTCGATACACTATATGCTAGTATAACGGTTCTCTAATAAACCGTACATCTATGGTTGGTAAATATATATATATAGAAATATGCTTGAAAAATATGTTTGATGAATTTGGTTGTGGAAACTAATGATTACGTATCGATTTGATTATCGAAACAATATTTCGGGCTTGGTTTGATAAAATATAATTATTGAATTGATATTTTAAGCTTTCACTAATTGATTTGACTTTAAAGCCATTTTATCCATGAATTTCATATTAGTTAATGAAAACTAATTTCTAAATGATTTGAGAAATGCTTGAGAAAAATTCGTGGAAATAAATTCGAGTTTATTGGTGTAAGCGACTTTTGTATAAATATCTGAAAATCAATTTTTGATTTTGGTTTTTGAGATTGGATTCGGGATGATTTATCGAAGGGAAGTATAAATACTTCCTATTGGCACACGTGTAGGTTATGGCCATAGACCGATTATATGGGACTATCTATTGTTGGGTCCCGTCACTGTCTATCATTGAGGGTAGAGTGACCGATTTGTAACGAACGGGCCCACGGTGAGGCAGAGGTAATGCTTTGTGCTAACCAAACCAAAAGACGTGGTAAGGCGTATCGTTATTGTACTTAGGTAGGATCTAGGTACCACGTGCCAACCGACCGACTTGGGTAAATGTCGGAGTTTCCCTGGTTAATAAACCATTTTGATTTTACTCAATTCTGGCTTGATAAAAACCACTTTAACTAGTTTGGATTTTAATTGATAAATCCTCATTTTGAAGCGGATTTGGTTTTGTGAAGTCTAAACTATGATGAGATTTGATAAAAATAAAAAATATATTCATTCCGCGTATTCGAGATAAATGCCTAGTTGGTTTCGATTTGGCGAGTGTCGAGCTAGTGGATTTTGGTAAGGATCTTTGTTGGTTTGTGTTTTGGTTTTGAGAAACCTTTAAACTTTCTTGGGTTCTTTTGAGTGTCGGAATGTTGAGTTTTGGAAAATATATGTAAATATATTCACATTGTTTTGGGAAGAAATCGAGTTTGTAAAATATCTAATCGATTTTGAAACTTCTTTGGGTGTATAATTTATTAGTCTATCTTTATATTATTATATTTTGTATTTGGTGCTTACTGAGTGCGTTGTCACTCATCTAAATACTACATATTTTTTCTTGCAGTGCATAGTTTAAGCGACTAGAGGAAGCGCGTGAGGACTTCGATTTTCTTTTGTTATATAATCTTTTACTATTTCTCGGATAGATGTAAACTCCATGTTGGTAGAGCTGGATTGTAAAAAAAAAAAAAAAAACGTAACTTATTAAGTTATTTATTAAATTATACAGTAATTTAATACTTGTTAATTGAAAAATTGTATTAAGGTGGTCTTAATCTCGGGTTGAGGAGGTTAAGACACCGGTCACGGCTAGGGTGATTTTGGTCGTGACAGAGTGGCTCAAGAACATCCCACTTATAAGAACGAGAACGGGGGGTTCTCTATTGAACCTAGATATTGCATTAAGCAGAAGAGAGCTACACGATTGATCGACACTACGAGCTTCGATTTGCTGTGTTCCAGGAGTACGGAAACAGTACGGTCGTCGAGTCAGGTGTTGATAGTGTTTAGAATAGCACCCGACATAGGGACTGCAAAATGAAGCTCATACATGGCTAGAATGTTGGGTGCAACAACGGAGACAACATCACCTTTGTTGATGCCGAAGATGGATGACAGAGATGACGCCACCTGGAGGCATCTCTTGTGAGTTTCGGACCAAGTGTAGATAGTATCGTTGTGTATGATCGATGTGCACTCTCCATACACGATTGCAGCTCTCTCCAAAAAACCCTAATGTCGTGAATGGGGTTGAGTTTGTTAGTGTTGGTCTTAGAAGATCCATAATATATAAGTTCTCCTTTTGTGTTTAATTAACTCTTTAAGAGAAAAAGTTATTAAGTGTTTGTGCAACTCTTTCGAAAAACTTTCTGCTTTTATATATACTGGACAAATTAACACTCTTCATTATAAATTATAATATTGACGGGACATGAGACCTAATTGGTCACATGATTCAGTCCCATCATGTGTCACAACCCAAACCCACGTCATGACCGGCGTCGTAATCCATTCAACCACGGGACTACGACCAGCCTCAAAATGTAAAATTTCATCCAAACATAACCAATAACAAGGTTTATACAATAATTACAAATCGACTTCCTACAAAATTCGACATTATAACCTTTACGCCCACAACACAATCCCACAAGTCAGAAAGCGTAAGTTATACAACCAAGTTCTACCAACACGGAGTTCAACTAGATTAAAATTTTACATTGATAGTTTACAAGCCTCAAACGGCTAATGTACAAGGAGATATACCAAAAAGAAAGATCGTAAGCTTCCGGGATAAGTCCTCCAATAGACGAGACTAGTGTATCGAATCTAGTCCTGCAAAATCTGAAAAGAAATATATATTTTGGAATGAGTGGGGGTCACTTAGTAAGTACCAAATATAAATATAATAATATAAAGGTAAAAAATATCCAGTACATCCACAGAAATTTCAAAACTAATTTAAAGATTTTTGAAAACTTAATTTATCTCGAATACGGAGTGAATATATTAATATTTCTCTTTTTATCAAATCTCATTATAGTTAATACTTCACAAATCCAAAATCGCCTTAAAAATAAAGATTTATCGATTTAAAATCCAAACCAATTAAAGTGAATTTTACCAAATCAGAATTGAGCAAAATCGAACTGGTTTATTATTCCAGGGAAGTTTCGACATTTACCCAAGTCGGTCGGTTGGCACGTGGTACCTAGATCCTGTCTAGGTACAATAATGGTACGCCTTACCACGTCTTTTGGTTTGGCTAGCACAAAGCATTACCTCACCTCACCGTGGGCCCGTTCGTTATAAATCTGTCACTCTACCCTCAATGATAGACAGTGACGGACCCAAAACTAGATAGTCCCATAAAATCGGTCTATGGCCATAACCTACACGTGTGCCAATGGAAAGTAATTATACTTTCCCTCGATGAATCATCACGAATCCAATCTCAAAACTAGAATCAGAATTGATTTTCAAAAATTATCTGAAAATCATTTATACCCATAAACTCGAATTTATCTCTAGGAATTAATCTTCGGTCATTTCTCAATCCAATTAAAAGTCATTTTTATTTTATTAATTAATATAAAAATCATGGGTAAAATGGCTTCAAAACCAATTAATCAACCAAACTCCAAAATTTAATTCAACAATCACATTTTATCAAGTCAGCACGAAATATTATTTCAACAATTAAATCAATCGCAATACTTGATTCTCTATAACCGGATTTCTCAAAAATATTTCAAGCATATATATATAAATATATATATAGCAACCAAAGATATACGATTTTTAGAAAACTGTTATATTAGTATATCGTGTATCGGGTGCTTACCTCTTCGACGACACAATTCCAAACGCAGAGGATAAATCACGATCAACCATTCAACTGACGTCACCTACTCGATGACGAATGATCCGTTAATTTCTAATTCCCAAAATGATGTACCAATTTCTTTACATCTATATGCGATGTCATGAGTGTGTGATATGCATCCTAAGTATCATGTTGAACGCACACAATTTCATTTAACAACACATTACAACAAGCATTCACAACAAATCATACATCCTGAAAATTTCATGGTGAGTACATTCACCAAGAAAATCTCCACATAACCATAGCCAATCCACAAACCAATTTTAGATACTGAAAGTACACTTATCTATCTTTCTAAAAGTGTATTCTTCAAGGTCTAATTCCATTAACTGAATTTACCATGAATTTTCAAAGTCACGAAATTCGCAGCTCTTATATAGCATGATATACCAATCTTTAAATTTTCATAAGTTAAGTTACAGAACTCCAATTGACAAACCGTTTGAACCAAATTAAACTAGACATACACACCTTTCTACACATATAAAATATATATACTACAACCTAAAATATTTGTACCGAAATTCTCATAAAAAATAGGGACACAGAATCTGATTTTTTTCAAAACAGCTCATCTTCTCCAATTCTTCCCCGTACAATTCAATTAAAACATAATTATATAAAAATTTCAAAATAATTAAACTAATCTCTACGAAGCTTAAATATATACTGAAAAAAAGAAAAAAAAAACTCTTATCAAAATTAAATTTTAACCAAACTAAATAAGCTTTAAGTCTCTTCTCCCCCCTTTCTCACAAACCGATCTTTTCCTTTCCTTTTAATTTTTTTTTCTCTGTTTTTTTTTTTTTTCTTTTTCTCTCCTTTCTCGTCTGCTCTCTTCCTTTCTTTATTTTTTCTTTTCTCTCTTCTCCATCTTTGACTTTTCTAACATATATATATTTTAAAAAAAAGACTAGTAATTCGGTGGAAGCATATATACATATATATTATTATTTTTTTAAAATCATCTTCAAGTTTTAATAAATCATCAGATATATTTTTAAATTTAATAACTATCATTTTAATCTTTATATTTATTTAATTTTTAATATAACGTTATAATAATTCACGCAATGTCATGATATCGTTTTAATTTTAATCGTACGTCTTATATATGATGAATGTATATATACATGATATTAAATTATAATTCTATTTTTAACGAATATTAATATTTGGGGTGTAACATCATGTATCTTTTCACTAATATAATTTTTTTTTTTCCGATCCAATATCGCAATCAAGTGGATTTTGTAAAATGTTTTCAGTTTTTAAAATAGTAAAAAAGGGAATAGTGGCATATTGTTTCGCCCAAATAAATTCCAACTTTGCTACTAGTTTTTTTTTTTTTTTTTTCGTCCTATTCCTTCCCTTTCCTTGTACGTAGCTGCCGCTTTTGTGACCATATTTCACCTTAACTAATACTAATAAAATGAGATGAATTATTCATCATGAATACCTACTTTTTACAAATAACGATTTGGTTGGTACTGTAATACTAATGTCGCACCGATCGATAGGTTTGCGCAGGCATTGATATATAGTCCTTCAGCTGGCCAAATCTACTTAAACCTATAGAGCACTACCACCATATGCTTGATTGTTTATCAAAAAAAAAAAAAAAAACCATATGCTTGATTTCTAACAATTTCCTTCAACTTCCAATCTATATATATAATCTTCCGGGACTTACCTCGGCCCCATGTATATATTTAATGTCACTTTTATCATGTTTAGCTACTGAATTTAACAAAAGAATAAATCTTCTAATGCTCTCCCCTGCATTGAGCATGAAAAGAAAAATTGAGAATTTCAAGACCCCATGATTTATAAGTAGCTAGAGATTTCTGCTGGTAGTATTATTATTTTTTTTTTTTTTATACAAGAGACAAGCCGAAAACAAGAGAATAAAAATTCTAATGTGAAATTTTTTATTTCGTCAACTGCTTTTGAGTAAGTGCATTCTTTAATATTAGATCATATTTTAGACCAAAATCAATTAAGACATTTACTTTTTTCTTCAATGCTTGGAGCTGAAGGGCGAGGGCCATTGCAACATAACTGTTTATTTTCGTCTCTTCAAATCCGAGGTCCAATTCTACATAAAGGTAAACTCAAAGCTGCTAATATAAGGGTTGAGGGGAGGGGGCCTATTTCAGGGATAGTCATCACTCGAGTTGGTTTTTTCTTTGGATGGATTGGGGAGTTTTTCTCGATTTGGAGACCATGGCAAGTTCGGGATGTCTCTAGTGGACGCTTTACTTGCATGGTTACGTTTGTCTCATGTTCCATTGCATATTTGGTGTCGCGAGTTCTTTGTTAAGATTGCTACCTATTTTGGTGATTATATATGTATGAGTGTCGAGCCCGATCGAAGATAGAAACAGGTTGGATGTCGCTAAAATCCTGATTAATTCTCTAGCAAAGCCAATATCAAGGAAAC